>NC_056727.1:111767231-111875944 GCF_019279795.1 Protopterus annectens | reverse complement strand
AAGGGGTATCCCCCCGGGCCCATGTAACCAAAATGGGTGGGGCCCAACCAGGCAGAAGCAGGGAAATGGGGGTGGCAACAACCGTACAGGAATGGCTGCTGGTAGGCAAGGTATGTGTTTTGAAGCGTCTAAAAGCATGTTCATCCGCAGAGGCAGCTGGAAACACACACCGAAGGGCCGGGAGCCGAACCTACGCTATCTACATGAACTCACTACAGTATGAAGCATTTACAGAACGCGCTACCGGGTTTACTGAGCACAGTGCTGTCAGAGGCATACTTCTAGGCTGGTGACATCACCCGCAAGACAATAGCTGGCAATAGCCAAGGTATGTGTTGCGGCGTCTAAAAGCATGTTCATTCGCAGAGGCAGCTGGTAACACACACACACACACACACACACACACACACACGGAAGGGCCAGGAGCGAACCTCGCCTATCTACATGAACTCACTACAGTATGAAGCATTTACAGAACGCGCTACCGAGTTTACTGAGCACAGCGCTGTCAGAGGCATACTTCTAGGCTGGTGACATCACCCAAGACAATAGCTGGCAATAGTCAAGGTATGTGTTGCGAAGCGTCTAAAAGCATGTTCATTCGCAGAGGCAGCTGGTAACACACACACACACACACACACACACACAAGGGCCGGGAGCCGAACCTACGCCTATCTACATGAACTCACTACAGTATGAAACCTTTAAAGAACATGCTACCGAGTTTACTGAGCACAGCGCTGTCAGAGGCATACTTCTAGGCTGGTGACATCACCCGCAAGACAATAGCTGGCAATAGCCAAGGTATGTGTTGCGAAGCGTCTAAAAGCATGTTCATTCACAGAGGCAGCTGGTAACACACACACACACACACACACACACACACACACACGGAAGGGCCGGGAGCTGAACCTACGCCTATCTACATGAACTCACTACAGTATGAAGCATTTACAGAACGCGCTACCGAGTTTACTGAGCACAGCGCTGTCAGAGGCATACTTCTAGGCTGGTGACATCACCCGCAAGACAATAGCTGGCAATAGCCAAGGTATGTGTTGCGAAGCGTCTAAAAGCATGTTCATTCGCAGAGGCAGCTGGTAACACACACACACACACACACACACACACACACACACACAGAAGGGCCGGGAGCTGAACCTACGCCTATCTACATGAACTCACTACAGTATGAAGCATTTACAGAACACGCTACCGAGTTTACTGAGCACAGCGCTGTCAGAGGCATACTTCTAGGCTGGTGACATCACCCGCAAGACAATAGCTGGCAATAGCCAAGGTATGTGTTGCGAAGCGTCTAAAAGCATGTTCATTCGCAGAGGCAGCTGGTAACACACACACACACACACACACACACACACACGGAAGGGCCGGGAGCCGAACCTACGCCTATCTACATGAACTCACTACAGTATGAAGCATTTACAGAACGCGCTACCGAGTTTACTGAGCACAGCGCTGTCAGAGGCATACTTCTAGGCTGGTGACATCACCCGCAAGACAATAGCTGGCAATAGCCAAGGTATGTGTTGCGAAGCATCTAAAAGCATGTTCATTCGCAGAGGCAGCTGGTAACACACACACACACACACACACACACACACACACACACACACACACGGAAGGGCCAGGAGCCGAACCTACGCCTATCTACATGAACTCACTACAGTATGAAGCATTTACAGAACGCGCTACCGAGTTTACTGAGCACAGCGCTGTCAGAGGCATACTTCTAGGCTGGTGACATCACCCGCAAGACAATAGCTGGCAATAGCCAAGGTATGTGTTGCGAAGCATCTAAAAGCATGTTCATTCGCAGAGGCAGCTGGAAACACACACACACACACACACACACACACACACACACACACACACACACGGAAGGGCCGGGAGCCGAACCTACGCCTATCTACATGAACTCACTACAGTATGAAGCATTTACAGAACGCGCTACCGAGTTTACTGAGCACAGCGCTGTCAGGAGGCATACCCCTACGTGGGTGGTATCATCTGCAGAGGCAATGCGCCCGATCGGGAATTAAGTCAGAGTGCGCAGTCACGCAGCCTGTTACCATCCCAAGGTCGCCATACAGTAACACGTTAGTGCTGCAGTCGAGAATACCAAGTAACTACTGATCAGTACATCACGACAGGAATACGGGATGCACCGCATGACAGTTCACCCTATGAGAGGGCATCCAGCGTGCAGGATGTAGGCAACCAATGTGGCATGACAGCCACACATGTGTCACCTGTATGGTCACCATATCTATGCAGGATGCCATTGGCCATGGCTACACGCATAGTAGCAGACATCAGTGACGACTGTCGTGTGTACCCCCAGTGGGTGTACTGGCCATGCCTCCCACACCTAGCGGTTGCAAAGGGGAGACAGACATGCTCACGGGGTATCAACGCAGTCGCGCGCGGTGTGCACTGTACTGTGTGTCTATCTACACAGTTGCTTACTGGGCATGCTCAGACACTTAGACGCGGCACAGAGCAGACATGCATACACATGGTGCGATGGCATGGGTGGCGGAATGTGGACCGTCATGTGTATCCAGCCACACAACAGCAACCTGGCCATGCCACAGGCGTGGCGCTATGCGGCGATACAGGCATGCACCGGGTATAACTGCAGTCGGGCGCGGTGTGCACTGTGCTGTGTGTCTATCTACACAGCTGCCTACTGGGCATGCTCAGACACTTAGACTCGGCACAGAGCGGACATGCATACACATGGTGCGACGGCATGGGTGGCAGAATGTGGACCGTCGTGTGTCCAGCCACACAACAGCAACCTGGCCATGCCACAGACGTGGCGTTGGCGGGGATACAGGCATGCACCCGGGTATAACTGCAGTCGGGCGGTGTGCACTGTGCTGTGTGTCCATCTACACAGCTGCCTACTGGGCATGCTCAGACACTTAGACTCGGCACAGAGCAGACATGCATACACATGGTGCGACGGCATGGGTGGCAGAATGTGGACCGTGTGTGTCCAGCCACACAACAGCAACCTGGCCATGCCACAGACGTGGCCGCTATAAGGGATACAGGCATGCACCCGGGGTATAACTGCAGTCGGGCACGGTGTGCACTGTGCTGTGTGTCTATCTACACAGCTGCCTACTGGGCATGCTCAGACACTTAGACTCGGCACAGAGCAGACATGCATTCACATGGTGCGATGGCATGGGTGGCAGAATGTGGACCGTCGTGTGTGTCCAGCCACACAACAGCAACCCGGCCATGCCACAGACATGGCCGTTGCAGCGGGGAATATCTAGGTGCAATTAACCAAGGGTAGGACTGGACTACAGTTTGTTGCATGCTACAGACCACACTCCCAAACACAGGATACCTGCACAAATGTCCTGAGGACACTGGTGAGTGTGCATGCTCTCACAACAGCACCGTATTGGGTGACATCAACCACCCATACATAGACTGGGAACATTACCCATGGCACAACACCCTACGTCACCGGTCCCAGGTGTTCTCACACCTGGCCACTGTTAAACAGCCATGCACCATACACACTAGGGGGGGATGTCTAACAGTTCTGCCCATCACACATGGTGAGGATATGCCCCACACAGGATGTACAGCCCTCAATGGTGATGCCAGACCATATAGTGGATCCACTGGTCATCCACATCCTGCACCCAACACTGGCATGGGGGACCTCAGTGATGACCTCTCCACAACAAACCACACACACATCATACGACCGGTGTGGTACTCTACAAGTCCTCCATGCCAGTGTTGAACACAGACCACACTGCCAACCGCCTTACGAATGCCTTCTCTGAGCACCCCCATGCATGTCTGCACCAGGCGAACATGATAACATCAGGATCTTGTCCACCACAAGTAGGCACATGGTGTGGTGGTCCCCAGCCACTGACAAGCTGTACATCAACAGTTGGAGCTAATACATGACAGAGCAATGTCAGTACCAGGGAAACCATCTCCCATTCATACCGGCATCACCATACGGCCACACATACAATCATCCACGGCCGCTTGTGGGAGTGGTACTGCAGAGGGCACATGAGACAACCATAGGGCCTTCCCTAACTGTGGTAAGGACATGGTTGGGGGCGCACAGACATGGCTGGGAATGGTCCAGAATGGTACAACGGTCACTGCACCCACAGACATTGTCAACAAACCAGCGGACATGTTCCATGCATACATCCACCCCCACCCCCCCCAAGAGGGGAGATATCCATCCCACCAGAGTGTAGCCTCCGAAACATCTCATATGGCCTGGAGTGATCTCATATCTCTATGGCGGTTGACACAGCACCAATGGGCGATGGTGAATACACTGTACACCACAGGTTACATGCTGGCCATGTTGTCATACTGTACATTGCACCTGGGACAGTTGCTACTGCCATGTACTGACAGCAACACACACTTCCCTAGTATGGACTCCCATGTACCCACACATGCTTGGCCATGCAGTACGCATAGCTGGGTGACACATTACATGACACATACCATACCTACACTACCCTCGGCATGCACCATACCTCCATGTGTCTGTGTGCTATACCTACAGACATCCCCCCTCTGTTTGCTGAACATCCATGCTTCACAGCCCTGCTAGCCATGCCCTAGACACACGACCATCGCAGCATGCATGGTACATGCGCTCTACAGCCAGTACTACTGACGTCCGCTGATGGAGGTAGTTAATGGCATGGCACCCCGTACGATGGACAGTATACGTGACTATGCCAACACATATCACAGTCCACTTCCGCTACATTTACGCACTGGTAGGGACCATGCTGTTCCACACAGAGACATGCTGGTACTGGCCTTTTCACAGACGCCACAGTGGTATTCCTGTTCCATGCACATGTGCTATATGAGCACATGTGCAGGCTGTTGCATGGTAGTTATGTTCACATGTGTGTGGTGCATCACTTGACAGTCATGGTGGGTCCTCATGGTGCATCACATACTCCACAGCTAGCTACCTACACATGACTGCCATACATTGCAGTGTGGGCCCTCACGCAGTGTGGTGGTATGTCTCTGCTGTTTGGTTACATCCACATTCAATGCAGCATACAACACTCATGCAGGCATTGCCAACACAGATGTTGCTGGCATCGTGCCTGCCAATGGGGTACCTACCAACAATACACACTCTCACTCACTACAGGGTTCCAATCCATGGCTGGACATTGTATTAACCCTGTAGACACATACATGGTACCGCCATGCACACATTATGTCCTAGGACACGGTCCCAATGTCACCTCCGATCTCCGTAGTTGTTGTATACCGCCAACCTGGCTGTTATATGTCTCTGCAGCAGCACACTGAATTGACTGCTAGCCCGTTCATGGACGTTGTGTACCCTGACCACTACACTACCACATCTATCACACTACACATGGGTGGTACTGCATTGCACGTATGGGGCTGCATTTGTACACCCATGACTGGGCCATTCAGTATGGCACTGGGCCACATCCTCACATACATGCTTCACACACTCATTGACGACCTCCATGCCTTTACTGGCACCCTTGTTGGGCTTCTGTGCGCCACAGCACACCACATCCACATGCTGGCCACCTGTCATACCATTGCATGGGTGGTTGGTGTGGTACAGAGGGTAACAAATCAGACATTATCCCCTCTTTGCCCTTCAGCGCCATTACACATTCTGGTATTGCCAATGCATGCATACAGCATCACATCGTACCCTATGTCTCAGGATGTTACGCCATGTGACTCCTGTACAGGTCACACAGTGGTGCAGGCATATCATGCTACCTACAACATGTCAGGTACATGTGACATTGCACAGTCCTCAGTCATGTGGCCCCTCATGCTCACTATTTGCTTACATACACTACATGCTGTCACAGAGTACTGTCCATGCCTACATATACCACATCTACATACCTGGCAGCATTCTAGCTCAACCTACTCATACTGCTAACAACCATACAGGTGTCGGTGTGGCAGTTATATCATGTAGATGTCATTGCGTCAGTTACATCACACACAGTGCATACACATCACCTTTGCATAGTGACAGTCATGCACTGTGTATCACATGGATACTGTCCCTATACATGCATATCACATTGTACATGTTTGCTGTACACACACATGCCCCACATGGTGCTGTGGTTGCCATATTCCACTGTGGCCTGGGTACACATGTGCAGGGCCACACATTTCTGGACTGTATGTCTTGCTGGTACATTGTGTGCCCTTGTACCTGTGCCATACACACATGTACACGCGGGCAGTGTTACAATAACACATGTGTGGTGTACCTTACACAACGGATACAACTTTACATGTCACAGTATAGTCATGCCGTGATGTCTACCCGGCTCAGACAGTTTACATATGCAAATGACAGTCGTGAAACATATCAGTACTCACCTGCGTACCACTTACACAGGGGTATCATCTACTATGCCATGGGCCATGTTCTCCACATTACTGATGCATGTAGTACTCCTACATGGCGTTTGCAGTGGGCAGGGTGAATGGAGCACTCCTGCATGTGTGCATACATACCACATTGCTCAGCCTGGGCGTCTGTGTGACCTCCGCAGACTGGACACACACCGTGCTGTGGGACATAGGTCCTGTGCAAATCCCACAGGGACACACTGTGTCACTGGTCATGTGATAGTTCCCTTGCTGGTAGGGTGACACAGACCCATGGTACTACCACAGCGGAAGTACTGTATAAACATACAGTTGACATCCACCTCTGCTGTTCAGTGGACACTACCATGGGGGGGGGTGACACTACTGTGTACATTGCACATGTGTTTACACACGGCCCTGCTGGACATCATTGTTGCACACATTGCACCTGCTACAGAACGTTTGGACATGGTTACTTGCTGTTCCCTCCATTTCGGGTACCTATTTTGCTACTACTCTGTCCCATATGTGCAGGCCATACATATCCTGTTCATGTACATAACATTAGGCCATCCCTCCATCATGCATGCTATGCCTGTGATACTGTCTATAATTTCTGAACGTATCCATCATGACAGCTTTGCATTACACATACTTGACATAGTCACCCCTACTGCGAGGCATATGTGCACGTCGTGCGCACATTCCGTATGACATCGACGGTATATGCCCATACACACGTGTGCTGTGACACTATACATACATGTCCTATCCCCTGCTGTGGCACTTCATTGTTGAATATCCACTGCCAGCATCAGCGTGGGTGGTGGCATTGTTCTGTGTTTGAGATCCCTATGGCGGACCTTGAGTTATCCCGGCTGTGTACATGTTGTCCCACTGCTGTGCACACGTTGTCCACAGTCGTTGGTATGCTCCACGGCTTAGCACTACATAACCACCTTTTACCACTCTCTGCCTGATGGACAGGTATCTTTACCTACACACACCGTTCACATACAGTGCAGATTCATCATACGTATCATGCGTTAGACACCAGTACATCACGTGGGTTCGACATACCTTTCCGGTCTTTTGTTCCGTATTCCTCGCTACTTGCTTAATACACGTTAGTGTTGTCTTCAGTATTTGTTCGGTATGAACATATGGTTTGAATATCTGGGGAGTCTTCCTTATATCCATCGTCACCTGAGGCATGTGGGTTCATCACGCCAATAGCTGTTCATCGGTGTGTACTTATGCGCATATCAGCAGTGCACCCCCTCTATTCGTACGTTACGCGTCGGTAGTAGGCCATGGTTCATTCCTCGTGTGGGCGTTGGTTATTTGCACTACCTTCGTGGGGATGCTATGTATTGTATCATGTTTGTGTGACTGCATCCGCTATGTGTGGTGTCAGGTACATTTCGCTGTGGTGTTAGCCGTGGATTGTGTGTGTTGGGTATGGTATTTTGTTCGACATGTGGGTGTCCGTGTCCTGGCGCCTGTCGATGGCATTGTGCATTCGGATGTGTAACATAGCTGTTATATTCCTGTACACAACGGATGCAGAGATGCATCAGCTGCTGCTAGTGTTTCCCACGCGGGTTGTTGCGGGTATGCCGCTGTCATTGACTGCCTGTATGTTTTTGCTATGGTTTCGGCTGGTATCCCTTTGATATGTGCGATGGGGTATATCTGCGGATGTGGGTGACGGCACGGGTGTGGGCCTTGCATTAATACATACACGGTATGCTTGTGTGTGTGCTCCATCCCTGCTTGGGGAGCTGCAGGTTACCTGTCTGTTGTTCTGGGAGTGTTTGTTTTGTTGATGTCGTGGTGTCGGTATCGCCTGCATGTGTGCTTCCTGCATGTATTCCTCCTTCACATCGGTTATATATCTGCGGATGTTCGTACGTGCCTACTATCCATTGGCATTTTGTCACGGGTAGTTACGGTGATTGTGGTCCTGTACTTGGGACGGCCTGTATGCTACCGGTTGCCTCCTATTCGTGTGGCGCTTGCTTAATTAACAGTCGTGGAACACACAGCGGTATTTACGGGACGGTACGTGGCCACGATCGGTGCCGGGATAGCACATGCGTATTTTCGCCGTACACGCCTGATGCTGTGTAACGTTGCCGACGTATCGTGTTAAGTCTACCATATGGCCGCCATACATACGGGCATGGTTTGTACATGCGTCCTTTGCATCTCCTGTTGGCTATGGTCCTGTGGTACATTCTGGGACATTTCCGCTTTGCATCGTTTTACGTCGCCACGCGCCTAGCCACTGAGGAGCTCTCAGTAGTATGCCTGTGGTTCCTGTACTGTATGCCTACGCATGTTATTCCACTCCGCCTGTGACATGTCACCTACATACACATTTTACAGTGGCACACACATTACACACACACAGCGGAACACACAACAACCTCACCTCACACATACACATATAGCCGCTTTCGCACCGACGGTTGCACACAGTACCTATGTTTACCGCATCGCCGGTGGCGGTGTGTACCTCCGCACTCATATCCTATGAATATGACACGCACATGTCCTGTTACTGTACCGTGGCCTGGCGATCATCCCAACCCGCGGATATGCATTGATGCAGGTTGACATTTCCATGGCTGGCGTTCCCTGCTCAGCCCACCCTCCCTGATGATCGGGTTGTCATTCACTATGTTTACTATGTGGAGATTTCACATCTTACTTCTCTGTAAACTTGCATCCCTGGGATTCCATATTTACCTGTTGTACTTTATATCTGTGTATGTGTACATATATTTCTACGTGTGTGATGATATCTATCTCCGTATCTGTGTATGCACATAATTACATATGTGGTCGACTTGCGCCGAAAGTGGCAGCATACGGCTACGCCGTCTGCTGTAGGACCAGCGTGCGGTTGAAGTTTTGGCGTTCCATGCTCCGCTGGCTATTGGGTGTGCAGTGTTTGGGTGGTGCCTATGTTGGAGTCACACATACGTCCGCCCATACGGTACACATTACGGGCGGACATGTTTGTGTGGCGTCCATTTCACTGTGTGTGCAGGTAGGGAGGTGTCAGTCCATGGGGCCTACGCTGTCAGAGTTTGTGCTATACGTTCCCTCTTTGCCAAGGCATAGGCATATTGGGTACGCCTCCGTCTACCTACTGGGGCTGGCACAGTGTGTTCATGGCGCTGAATGCCCTGTGCCTGTGCTTGCCTTGGCAGTTGTGGCGGGCTTGGTGGCCCTACACCATTATGTCCCTGCAGCAGCTGTTTCCGCAGAATCATATTGTGTAGCATACAACATACTATGAATATGTGGCCACATGTGCCTGGAGAGTACTGCAAGGCTCCACCGGATGTATCTAAGCACCGGAACCGTGATTTCAACATCCCAAACACACGCTCTATGATTATTCTGGTTTGTGCGTGTGCCTCATTATGGCGTTCTTGCATGTGTGTGTGTGCATTTCTGATGGGTGTCATCATCCACGGCTCCAGTGCATAGCCAGCATCCCCTACAAGGTGACCTTGTGTGATGTCCCCTGGCGAATACCTGATACAGCTGTGAGGCATGCCAGATATGGGAGTCGTGGTAGCTTCCAGGGCTGCCAGCACACACATCCATGATAATGCCCTGCGCATTGCACACGACCTGGCAATTGATGGAGGGGTATCCCTTGCGGTTTATGTAGCGTCTACCCTGCTCCTCCAGTGGTGTCTTGGTTTCTATGTGCGTACCGTCTATCGCACCCAGTACCTCCGGGTATTGTGCCACACGGTGGAAGTGGCGCATATTGCTAGCCAACTCCTCCTGAGATCTGGGGAAGTTTATATACTCATGGGCATGTCGTAACATGGCATCCAGGAACTGGTGTAGTACCCTGGATGCTGATGCCTGTGAGATGCCCATTATATCCCCGGTTGGCCTTTGAAAGGTACCTGTAGCCAGTATTTGCAAGCTCACACATACCTTTGTGTCCACTGGGATGGGCTCCCCTCTGTTGTCTCTTGTTCTCAGGCGTGGCCGGCACAGCTCCACTATTTGCTGTAACGTGTCCCTGTCCACCCTGTAGCGCTCTACTATCTCCAGGTCTTGCATCCCCTGGTAGGTCACCCTTGGTCTGAACACTCTCCTTCTCCTCTGAGGCCTACGGTAGTTGTCGGCACCCTCCTCCGCAACTCCGTCTATCTCTGACACATACCGATGCATCACGGCCACGGCGGCACCCAACATATACATATTAAAAGTTCCCCATGTGTTTACACCCTACGGTGCGGCGTTTGGGAAATCGCGCTGTGTGTTGTGTGCATTCACACTTTATACTGTTGTGCTGTATACCCGGTGATGTCATTGGGTGTGTCTGTGCGGCCGTATCTGTGGATTATCTTCCGTGTTTTACCGTTGCAACTGCAACGCTATTGCCTTTAGTGTTACATTACACTTGCCTGCATTGGCTTAGCTTTGCATCTTACCTTACTGTTTCTGCACGTTGCACCTACTATTGCCTGCAGTGCATCCTGCAGGCACATGGCATATGATGCATTTTGTCTGCCGCCGTTATGCTACCTCTGTACTTGGCTGTGCTATTTCGGTTCTTTGCTCTTTGCATTTCTGCTACATCCCCTACTATCTTTGCATTCCTATGCCTCCCCTTTCCCGTTTTGCGGGAGTCTGCATGCAGAGTTGTCAGCTGCCGCCGTTTGCCCTTCCTGGATTGATTGGTGTTGATTGCTCATTACGGCTCCAATTACACTGCTTCCGCATTTCCTCATATTCTCCGCATTACCTTCCTATATCCGTGGTTGTTGACGGGGAGGCCGTTCCATGACTGGGTTGGGGAACGTAGTCATCCTCGTGCACATGCATCTGTGCGCGCATTATGTACTCTCAGTGCATCTATTTCCTCACACGCCGGTCCTGGTGCTGTGATGTGCATTGTACAGCCCATGTTTGCTGGCCTCCAATGTGCTTCCTCCTACAGTGGCACACCCCTCTGCGATTGACATGTATTCCGTGTAGGCCACTCTTCGGTGTAATACCGCTGCGCCGTTTGCTCCATCCTTACACCGGCGGCGGTTTTGCGATTCACTATTATCTGCCTCATTTGCATGGCATTGACTGCTAATACATGGTTACGGCGCCGAACACTGCCGCCACTCATTGACAACCCTTGCGCTGGGGTTGAGGCTTTCCATACATACTATGGTGTGTGGTGGCTGTGCAGCTGATGTGTATTATACTGCTCTTTTAGGACATTGTCATATTATTTCATTGTTTTGCACCTTCTGTGCACATGTCTGGGGGTCTGCTGTGGTTTCTGCGTACATACCATTTATGTCATTATTTACATTTTGTGCATGTTTTCTTTGGACATTCTCGGTACCTTTCGCCATTGGCATATTGCACCTGTATGATACCTGACGTTGACAGCCTTCCGTTACCCCTTGGTCATGTTTGGGTAAATGTAAACCGTTTTTTTTGGTTTACATTGCCGTGCCCTTACGCTACGCCTGCGCCACTTCGTGGATCGCTATTTGCCTTCATTTGCATGGTGCAATACCGCACACAGTGTGTTTAGCATACCTACGCCGGGGGCGGCGCAGGTCCGGCGCACGCCGGTAGTGCACGTGGGATTGGTTCATACCTGAATCGCTCGGTGGCCATATTTGGCTTTATAACGCCGACGCTATGCAGGCGCCTGGTGCAAGGTTCATGAATCCCGGGGATTGTTTATTTATTTATTTTATTTACTTATTTATTGCATTTGTTTACCAGGAAAGTCCACTGGGCCTGAAATGAGCCCATGTTCAGTGAAGGCCTGGGGAGAAAAGCTCCACATTAATTACATACAGAGAATGTTAACACAACAATACAGAGTATATATGACAGTAGCAGTACATTACAATAACATAATGAAGATGTAGAATAATTTTGATAATAACATTGTATAAATTTGATAAGAATAATGAAGAAATATTTACTAACATGATTTGAAAGTGGTTATAGAAGGTATAATATATAAGTAAGATCTGAGCAGTGAAAAGGAATTAGTTTAAGGGTCCAGGTGATTGAAGGCTTAGGATAGGGATAGTGCCGGCTAAAGTAATATTAAAATGAATTGGTAAGATAGAGAAATGGGGAAGATAGACTAGTTATGGAGTGAAGAGGAGTAAGTAAGTGTAGGATACTGACAGGGGTCAGGTTTTGAGGTTGTCAGTAGGAGTGCAGGTGCATATCCAGTGTAAAGAGACATGAAGTTTAAGGGATTTTTTTAAATGCTATGGGATTAGGGATAGCCTTGAATGAAGGAGGAAGACTATTCCGTAGCTTGGAGACAGTAACTAAATACAGCATTTGGCTGGCTAAGAGCTTAGGTTTATCAATGTTTACTAGCATTTTGCTTTCTGAGCTAAGATGTCAATTAAGATGGTACGTGGTCAGTATGTGGGAGAGGGATGGGCAGGCTGCTGGGTAGTAAATAAGTTTATGGACAATGGTTAGTTGTAAGTAAGTGAGGTGATGGGAGAATTCAAGCCAATTTAGCTGATGTAGTGCGGAACAGTGGTGGGTGAAGAATTTAACATTTGAAGCAAATTTGGCAACTTTGTTGTAGCATGAGTCGAGTTTTGTTTTCAGAAAGGACTGAATATTGGTGAGGATGGGTGTGCCATATAAAACAGTTGGAAGCGTGAAAGATGAGGCAAGGGCCTTTTTAGGAGAGAAGCTGAGAAAGTAGTTGTGCCTATAAAGGGCTCCTTTTTTTATACTTTTTTGATGTTATTATAGATATGAAGGTCAAAAGTTAAGTTATTGTCATGACACCAAGCAATTTGGTACTAGGAACGACTTCAATAACAGTGTTATTTTGGAAATGAGCAGAGAATTTAGACTCGTTAACTGGGCTGGATTTTTTGGGGATAAATATTAAGAGTTGGTTCTGTGACATCCATGTTTCAATTGAGGTAAATGCTTTTTGGGTAAGTTACTGTAGTACAGAGGCAGATTTAGAAGAGCAGATAATAGTAGAATCATCTGGGTATTGGATAACATTAGTGTGGGTAAGAGTGGTGTGGCATTCATTTATCAATATAGTGAATAAAAGGGGACTCAGTATAGAACACTGGGGTATTCCTGTATTAGTACTGATGAATGGGGAGGAGGAGTGCTGCCAAACAGTAGATTGTTGCCTATTACTGAGATAGTTATGAAACCAATGAAGGGTGGGGGGAGATATGCCAAGGTTGGAGAATTTAGTAAGCAGAAGGGAGTGGGAAATAGTGTTGAATGCTTTTGACAGATCAAGAAAGAGTGCAGAGAGTATTGATCCAGCATCCCAAGCTCGATTTTCTCTATCCAGGAAGGAAATCATGGTGGTATTGGAGCTATGTCCTTGCCTAAAGCCATGCTGAGTGGAGGAAATGGGCTAGTGTTTAACCAGGTAACTAAGGATCTGAGTGTGAATGTATTTCTCAAGTATTTTTGAGATGGGGGAAAGAATGGCAATAGGTCGGAAGTTAGAGATGTCAGAGTTATTGCCACCTTTATGAAGTGGGAGAACATATGCCTTTTTATTAGGTATATATGGTTCCTGAATGGACCTATTGATGAGAATGCTAATTGGTAAGCTATGGAGGAGGCTGATAGGTGTAAGAATAATGCAAGCAGGTTATCTGGGGCATTGGTGCATGGTTTTAGTTTTTTTCTGTGGAGCCTATCTGTCCTAAGGCATGAATAATTTGGGGGAAGGAATTCATGATCCTTTATACATGGTTTTAAACAGGTTTCTGTTATGGCTGTAAAGTCTGGTTTGTATTGACTTAACCATGTATGTAGAAGGGGGATTTTATTTTTTATACATTGAAAATTGATGGTGGTGAAGTTTAGGGATTTTGTGTTGACTTAGGGACATTTTGAGGGGAAGGTGAAGGGCCAGGGTTAGGGTGTATATCACCACAGTGGAGTAGGCTGAGATGAGTAGGAAAAGTATGTGGATGGAGCTTCTTTTTTTGGATTTCTAAAACAGTTATAGACTAAGTTACAAGGAAGATTATGCTGTGGAGGGAGGATTGTCAATTTACTTTGTAACATTAAATCAGTGGCATATAGACTAGAGCAGACTGCCGAGTAGCTGGGGGGGGGGGGTGATGTTGTGGGTAGATGTTGTACAAGTGGATCTGGGTAGTGTAAAAGTTGGATGAAGTGATGAGAGTTTCAAAAGGAGAGAGAGGTATACAGTGAAAATAAGGAGAAAGGTCTTGAATTTGAGAGCCATTACTGTGAGGAATGGAGTATGATAGGATAATACATGACGTGAGTTTTGTAGGGTAGTAGAGAGGATTGAAAGAAAAGCATGGGTAAGGTAGGGGTGGAGTGTTATGGTTTAAAGGTAGGTATGGAAGGGAGAGTAGCTGTAGGAAAAAGTATGGAAATTGGAATGGAGGTTAATTGGTAAGTAGGACGGTAGAGGAGGTGGTGTATATGGGGATGGTGAAAAGTGGTTGGGCTGTCAGATGATAATTTGATTGGGTGGGGGTGTGGAGGAGAAGTGGTTTGATTGGAGATTGGATAGGTAGGTGAGGTCAGGATAGGTATAAATGTAATTGAAATGGGGTGGGTGGGAATGGGGTAGGGTAGAGGAGCAGAGTGAGCCTGAGCATAGTGAGGGTGAATGGAGCGGGGCTACACTGATCTGGGAAGAGCAAGAAGTAGAAGAAAAAACAATCAGTAGAGAAGAGGTGTACTGGTAAGTAGTAGGGAGAGGAAAGTAATAAAGAATGCAGTGTAAGTGAACTGCAAGTTGACAGGAGATAGGAAGGAATAGTGTAGAATAGCACAGAAAGGGAGAGTGTAGTTAGGTTTGCAAGTGGGGTGGGCTGAAGCAAGAAAAGAGAAAGGGGGACAGATGGTAAGAATGTGTTACAAGAAGGAGGGAGGGTTTAATGAGCAGTTCTGATGGTATTTTAGCAGCACAATGTCTACTGTGCAGCAGAGTACTGGTAAAATGAACTGACAGATACTATAAGATTTAATGGCTAAATTATGATGTAAAAAGATGGGAAGTTTGGTGAGACCTCTGGCTGTCCTTAATGCTGAGAGTCAGAAATTTTCCATATGGGGATCGCAGGGCACAGTTCCACAAGCAGATGAACACGGTGAGAGCTAGATTCAGAATTCAATTAACCGAGGTTATCTATAAATAGAAAGATGCAGGGTTAGAGACTGGAAGAGAAAGAGGGAATGACATAGGGAAGCAGCAGCCCAGGAAAGGCTATGTACAACAACAAATATCAGGATGCTCTGTAAAATAGTCATACATCAAAAGAGCAGGCAATTGACTCAATGTAAAACCAACAAACACTGGTCATAACAATATGCAATACAAATACAACAGTCACAATTTAAAAAAGTAAAACATCTAAATAGCATCCATTCCAAATGTCGCACATTGCAATGTTAGGATGCATTTTGAGAACTACACAGCAGTCACTTATCAAGAAGGAAATTGTATCTCAGCAATATGGCAGCTAAATACAGCCTAGTAAGACAGTGTAACCTAATCAGTTATGAGGATTATGGAGTTAAGCTCCTTAATGATGTTCGTTCACTTTTAAAAATGTATTAAGCCGTTAGGTACAAAAATGCATACAACAAACTAGTTAGCTCAATAGAAAACAAAGATGCAGCTAAATACGGCTTAGTAAGACAGTGCAACCTAGTCAGATACGAGGATCACGAGTTAAGCTCCTTAGCACATATCCTCACTTCTCAAAGCGTATTAAGCTGTTAAGTACAAAATGCATTCAACAAAAACTAGTTTACTCAAAGAAAAGAAAGATGACGTTGTTAGGCTCCTTGGTGAAATGTCCTCACTTCACATAGCAAATGTAGCTGATTATATATAATGATGCATTCCACATAAGCTAGAATGCACCCCGAAAACACAAATTCAGTCGCTACACTCCTTAGGGAATGTCCTTGCTTCTCCACAGCGTGTGTAGCTGTTAGGTACAATGTAGCATATTACGCAAGACAGTTTACACAAAAGAAGCAGGTAATGCAGACACTACACATAATTAAGTTACTGGCCTCACTGGAAACATTAGTGTAGTCGAATAGGTCCTAAACTGAGCTATTAGCACTACAGTGATATAAAAAACCTTTAGCTTCACTATATGCATTTGCTTGCAAAGCTAACAGAAATGCAGTCACTTAATGCAGGGCAGGTAGTAACTATTCATCACCTCTAAACTACAAATATCAAATAAATACAGTATCAGACATCAGAAGTATTAGCTGTGATCAAATACCAGCATGAGTTTACAAACATCCGCTTAGAAATAAGTTGATATCCACCAGAACCGCTGATGATGTGTGAGTATGCAAGGGGAGATGGGGATAGAAAAGAATGGCACCAAAACAAGGAGTTAGTTTTAAAAGGTGCCAAGAATTATGGGAGATGTTCCAGAAGAAAAACAGCCCGTAGGGATAGTATGGGAAATGGAGTTTTAGGACAGTGACTGTAACAGGTAAAAGGTAAAGGGTAAGAGGGTAAGAGATATTACACAGACCTGGGAAGAGTAAGAAGTAGAAGAAAAAACAATCGTTAGAGAGGAGGTGTACTGGTAAGTAGTAAGGAGAGGAAAGTAATACAGAATGCAGTGGAAGCAAACTGCAAGTGGACAGGCAGATAGGAAGGAATAGGGTAGAATAGCACAGAAAGGGAGAGTGCAGTTAGGTTTGCAAGTGGGGTAGGCTGAAGCAAGAAAAGAGAAAGGGGGACAGATGGTAGGAAAATGTTACAAGTAGGAGGGAGGGTTTAATGAGCAGTTCTGATGGTATTTTAGCAGCACGATGTCTACTGTGCAGCAGAGTACCGGTAAAGGGAATTAACAGATACTATAGTTCACCTCTTGTTGCAATCACTTCTTCAGAATAAAGGGAGGTGAATGTTAAATGAGTTTCAGCTGTAAATTAATTTTTAAAAATCCAGCAAATACATGCAACTGAAACGCAAATACCTGTTCGTATTACTATCTTAATAAGGCTGTTGGGATCGAGCTGGTGATGCCTTTTAGAAGGCAGATGGAGCAGCACTATTCTTTTCATGAATGGTCAGAAATACCAGTGAGTGCTTTTGCTTTTTTTTTCCAAAAGATGTCACGGAAATGGACTACAAATTGCTAAGCAACTGTAAATCAGTTAATTTAATTAATAATTTGGCAGTTAACTAATGGCTTGCAATTAACAATGAATCAATGAATTAAGGCTTGCCCCATATCAAAATCAGTACTTCCTCTGTGGCTCAGTCAGTCTAGTAGCACAGATTTGCATTTCAGATCTATGCATTCAAGAGGCGTTTTAAAGGTGACTTACAGCTAGAAGTCCATAAAAAACTTTCCTTTATTATGAAGATGTGATCACAGCAATGAAGATACAATTGCCAATCTGCTTACAGGTATTTCTTTTTTCAAATAACCTGATATTTTTGGAAAGGTTCTTATTAAAATTCATAGACAGACCATCTTGCTACCTCAAGAAGTTACAACACTCAACCTTATGATTCCAAAAACAGAATATGCATCCTTTTCTACCCAAAATGTCATATCACATGTGGTTGTCTACAAGAATCTGTAAATAGTAGCTCAAGAACATTTGTAGTTGGGATGTATGTTTTCAGTTTTCTCCATTTACTAGCAAGCACCTCAAAAAATAGTCAACATAGGTATTTTCAGGGTAGTACACTCCCTGTACCTCTCCATGGAGGACAAAACCCCACCTTCCCAGAACTCATTAGTAATTGAGTTTACAAATTTCACTATCAAAAAATGAGATAGAAAAATCTGAGCAAAGATCATCTCAAGGCACCATAATAGAGCATATAGCCTGAAATCAACATTGAGCAAGAGAAGGTAAACTACTACCTGTTGTATCCCTCAATTCATGTCATAATACAAACACTTCCATCCTTTAAATTTATACTAAAAGAATACCTATCAAAACCTGGATCTGTTCCTGCTGTAATTCTGGATAAATACGTACTTAACTTCCTCATCTAACCTTTTTTCCATTGTTTTTTCAACCTTTACCACTCACCTCTGACTACTGACTTTTGTCTACTCTCCTTTCTAGACTTCTGCTCAAAGTTTCGTCCTTCTATATTGCCCACTTCCTTTCAGTAAACATTACTCTTATTTCCTTACTTAGCTAGCTTCACATGAACATTTTATTAAAAATCAGAGATCCATTGCTGTCCATTCCATGGACTGTACAGCTCTACGTCTCAGATTAAGCCCATACCTCCTGGTTTAATACTTATTTTTGAATTGTTCTTAATGTAACTAATATGGCAGTAAGCATGTACCTCAGTCTGCTCTCTCTTGCATTGTATTTTTCATATCTGTCTCTTAGTCATATTTTGTTATTGGAACAGACTTTGTAACCGTCTCATTGTATAACTTCTTTAACATTCTGAAATAGTGGGCACTACATTTGCGTATATCATTGGAGCTTTTCTCCCTGGCCCTCCACTGAAAATGGGTACATTATTGGCCCAGTTGGACTTTCCCAGTATACAAAGGTCAATACATAAATTAAATAAATAAATAAATACAAAACCTCAAACTAAAGGAAAAACATTTCTTTTCTTTTCTTTTATCTGGGGAAAGAGATCACTACTGTATCATTTTAACTAAAGCTAACAGCCATTAAAAAATATTATTCTCTATCTTAACATTTACATCACCATACCTCAGTTACTGATCTCTCCTTGTTACCAATCAAGCATACTATGAAAACTTTGCACATCTACCTTTCATTTCTCAAGCAGGCAGCCCTCTTCCTTATTAGAGTCCTAATTGCAGACACAAAGTTCTCAAATATGTCCTACCACCTGCAATATTCTTATGCAGTCTATAAGAAACTAACAATTATTTATTTATTTGTTTTTTATTATTATTTCTCATTCAGGGAAAAAAAATCATCAAACTTCTACAGAATTTTTAGGACTGCAAATGTTTCAGAGAAAATGGTTAGCACTACAACTCAGGTTAAAATAGTTTCATGAACTAGGTATTGTTTTTATTATGCAGTATGTATAATGTACAATAAATATTGTACAAGTACAATAAATATTATTAGCCATAACAACCTGCTATCTCATATCTAATATATTTCTTGTAGTTATTTCTCCGTTCTTCCCTCTTCATTTTAGTTACTTGCCTATTGCTACTATATGCAATTTTTGCGCAGTGCTATAAAATTTAAACAACATAAATTGTTTGTGTGTGTAATTGTGTTTTTTGCCCAAGTTATGTCTGCATAGGATCTCTGGAGCAGTCTACTTACCCAAATAACAAATTAGCAAATAAATAAATAACTTAACCCAATAGCTGTCTTTTGATCAGTTTCAGCTTCAAGTTATCAAGTAAGGCTGTCATTTTAAAAGAATACATTTTTGCCATTTTTTTAGTTGATTGATTTGATTAAGTAATACATTCCATACATTGCAATGGAGTATTTGCTCAGACTGTACTTTAAACCTCATACACAGAAAATGCATTGTTGTTAACGGGTGTATTTGAGTCTTTGGCCTCATTAAAACTTTAATTGGGATTTATTTAGTAAAATAAAATTCAGTGAAATCTGATTCAGCATAACAAAATTAGAATTTGTCCTAGGAGTGATCGCTGTAAGAATGCTCCCTGTTTTTTTCTGGTGCCCTTTTCCCAGTTCTTTTTCAGAAATATGGTGACTTGTCTTGTCAGTAAGGGCTTGAGCGTTGACTTCAGCAACATCAGTGGCATTACATCAGTGGCATTACTAAACTAGACTGCGGTGGTGGTGCTGCGGTAGCGTTGTTGCCTCACAGTAAGACGTTGTCCTGTTCGATTCTCAGCTAGAGCGTCTTCTGTGTGGAGACATGTGTGAATGGGCGTACATTCGTTGAAGGTTGTGCATCAGAGCTGGCAACTCAGCACGTAAATATCTACTGCCAATCATTAGCGGACTGGAGTTCTGCTCTGGCGACCCCTAAAAGCTGAAAGACACAACAAGTGGCATTACTAAACTGCTGACAGCAGCAGTAATTAGTGGCATCATAGGAAGATTCAAGGCAGAAAGGGGAAGCCAGGAATGCTCCTGCTTGGGCATTTGGCAACTACATGGTCACTTCAAATTCATGGGATGCAATGCTATGTCAAAGACAGGCATTTTCTGAATGGAGTAAATCTGGAGAGCTCAAGTAATGGAAGCAAACTGGAGTCTTTGATGGTGAAAACATATCTTAACTCAGATGCAGAAACATCAGCATGGGATGGGAATTATGATTTCTACAAACATGGATGCTAAGTTTGTTTTAACCAGATGTAATAAGTACAATTGAAAGGACCCTCTATTAGCTCATACTTTTGGAGTACTCAAGAACTAAGATCTAGCTTGTCAGCACCATGGCACAGAGGGATAAATCCATAACTACAGCCTGGTCAACCCAGGTCCTATTAGCAGCTTGAGCATTTGAGGTGCTGGCAGGTGAGGGTGTTCGTCAAACATGCTCCCTGAAGAAAGGTCGGGTCTACAGAAAGGAGTAGCCGACAGAAGATGATAATTACATAACTAACACCAACTCTGAAACATTATACAGAGGAACTATTTCATATCAAAAACACAAAAATGTATATACTAATAATAAAACAAATATAAAACTGTTTAATAAATAGCCCATTTATGCCTATTTTCTGTTTGCCTTATGTATCATACTAGTGGTAACTACATGGTCACTTCACATTCTTGGGATCCTATGCTATGTCAAAGACAGGCATTTTCTAAATGGAGCAGATCTGGAGAGCTGAAGTAATGGAAGCAAACTACAGTTTTTGGTGAGAACACCTCTTAAATCAGATGTAGAAACATCAGCATGTGATGGGAACTATAGTTTTGTTTCACTCCATTTCCTTATATACAGAATACAATATATATATATATATATATATATATATATATATATATATATATACACACACACACATGTGTGTGTGTGTGTGTGTGTGTGTGTGTGTGTGTGTGTGTGTGTGTGTGTGCGTGTGTGTGTATGTATCGGGTATTTTGCCCTCAACACAAGTTGCTCCAATAGGCCTATATTCCTTAAAACTGCTTATGTTAATGTCTGGAGGTCGGTTGTACAGGAATAGTTTGATTCTGACTTTGGGTTATTGGCTGGGCAGTTAGCCTAGTATTTACCTAAGAACCTATGAACCTAAATGTATTTTCAATCAGCTGTGATCAAGCAATGTGTCTATGAATGACTATGCTTCAATTATTCAGAGGGAACAGGAGAAGCCAATATAGTCACTATTAAACAAACTTCTTTCTCAGTGCCAAACTGTGTCCACAAAACTCTTGTTTGCAGTGGAAAATATTTATAGATATAAAACTTTCCAGTTCTAAATTGGTTTAAAGTAAAAGAAGAAATCATGCCATTTAAAGTCTGATTCCTTTTGATTGCTTTCAGACAATGATTGCTCCCACCATCTCTGCTGAAGACTTACTGATAATCACAACTGGTTGCAAAGCTGGGCTGCAGACAATATGAGCATCTGTTGTACTGCAGTCTGTCATGGAAGGAAAGGTTGTTGCTAACATAATCAATGTATTATCGAACACCCGCATGTTCTAAATGTATCAACGAACATCATGGTGTCTTTATGATACCTTTACTCAAGGTCAGAATACTAATCTGAGAAACGCCGGCACCGAATGATTAGACAAATAGCAGCCCTGGCTCCAAAAAAGGAAAAGAGCTGCTCTACTACACAGAGTTTACAATAATTCCTAAAGGCATTGATGCTCCAGCTGGTATGAACTTCTGCTTCGCTGTAAAAAAATACAACAACAAAAACGTTCACAAGAACCTTTATTTTCATCACCCTGACAACTAAGCAACAACCCTTCTAAGGTAACAACTTTTGCACCACTAAGCATTTAAGCAAGGTTCAATGTGGTGGTGCTGCGGTACCATTGTCGGCTCACAGTAAGACGTTGTCCTGTTTGATTCTCAGCTAAAGCGTCTTCTGTGTGGAGACATGCGTGAATGGGTACACCTTCATTGAAGGTTGTGCGTCAGAGCTGACAACTCGGCTTGTAAAAATCTACTGCCAATCATTAGCGGACCGGAGTTCCGTTGTGGCGACCCCTAACTGGGAAAAGCCGAAAGACACAACAACAACAATGTTCAATATCTAGCTTCACTTGTTTTGGAAGTGTGTACTTCATCCAGTCATATAGTACCAAGTCACGGCTAGATTATTTATTGGTACAAAAAAAGAAAACTACGGATTGTCAATACTTGTGCTGTATAAGCTCTGTACTACATGACCACTTGCAAAAAAAAGAGATGTTGTGTCTAAATATCAATTATTTTAACTTTTAATATATTTATTCAGATGTTTGGATATTGCACATCTACAATTGCTTGTCTCTTAACCAGATTAACATTTGTCTATAAAGGATTGTACTCATTTTTGATCACTACAGGCCCCCCTGCTAATACTTTATTTAAACAAGACTTAGGTAATACAAAGACCAGCATTATACAAAAAAAAATGCACTCCATATAGAAAAATACGTTTTGGGGTCATAGTGATATAGTCACCGTATTTGTCTTTATTTATTTATTAACATTTTTACATTTGATCCTAAAGGCTCCTTTTCCCTTGAGACATGGATAGAGTCAGGTGTTTTGGATTAATTGTTACATCTTTATTCACAGTGAGGAAACCGGTTTGTCTGTGCACTATTAGGGTTTTACTTTTACTGATTATTACAGTGTATTTCAGATAAAAATACGATTTTTTTGTTGTTGCTGTAATGGGTGTGCTGTTCAAGCTATTTTATGCTGTTTTTGTCCGTTTCAAATTTTAGCACTTGCTTTCTTACTGTTTTCTACCTTCATCACATTGCTGCAAGGTCACTTAATATCATTTTTACTACAAGATACTGGGTAACAAAAATGTGTAGTGAATCACGTGATGTCTCATGTCATGACCCAGTATGTTTGTCTAATGGAATAGCAGGTATAGTAGACTCGGGTACTATCCTGTAAGCATTCCATTTGTTAACTTTATAGACCAAGAAGTTGTGGTCTTTGGCATGCAATCTCAAGCTTTTCATAGCTTATCTGTTGGAGGATATATCCCCCACAAGGACTCTGAGTACTTCTGGACCCAAGAGTTGGTCATATCTGAGTGGATGTTGGTCCGGCAAAGAGCTTCAGCTATGTCAATTAAAACATTTTATGACTTTTACAAATTCTGTCTGTTAACTTCAGAGATTACCAAGCATATAACTAAATTCAAAGCATTTGCTAAACACAAATGGTATTTTCTTTTGTCATGCCATAACTGCAAGAAACTAAATTAGAAGAAAGGAAATTAATCAGTTTCAGAAAAATTAAACAGAAAGTTAACCTGCTGAAAGAAAAAATGTCCTGTAATTTTCTTTTCTTTCAACAGGCAGAAAAAGAGTAATGTTAAAAGAAAATCAGTGGGCTAACAAAATAAGTCAGTTATATGGATTTTTAATACCTCAGCATCTGATTTTGTGATAAAGACAAGGGGTGCCCAGTACAGATGAAAATACAGTACCTAAAAGCAAGATAGACCCCTAATACCTATAAATATTCCAAGAACCTTTCAGATGATGCAAGGTCCTTTAGAGCATGGTTTCATTTAGCCTTTCCTTTAGAAAGCTAGAGGGCACTGGTAAGAAGCAAAAACATTTATAAATTCTCCACTACACTTTCTCAGATGCTAACTGCCATAAAATAGGCATTCTCAGATGTAAGACTGACCTTGTGTTTAATCGTCCTAAAACTTTTTTTTCTTTTTTTATCTTACCCAGAGCTGGCCATCAGTTGCCAGCAGCTCCTTTCATTCACTGAGTCTGCTGCACCCACCTTAACCTCTTGTGAGGATTCAAGCTGACCCACATCTGGGGCCAGTGAGGATACTGACAAACCTGATGCAGAGTCATGTTTCTGTTGGGGAGTGTGCTCTAACTAGTGCCAACCCACAGTGGTCTTGTGAGCTCTACAATTGTTTCCTTCAAAAGAAGCATGTGAGCACACATGCAAGTACAAAGCAGAATACCACCGATGCAGCATGGAGCTCACAGGGTCACCACACTTTAATGCAGTGAGCCTAGGCTGCTTCCCTCCCTCGGGATGGACGAGCCAATATCGGCTGCACACTCCCTTCATCCCCTTGCAGACCCCCCCAGTCCCTATGCTGCTAATCAAACTTGAGTCATATGGGGTGGGCACAGTAAAGGCTTTACCCACTAATACTGATCTTCCTAAAACAGCTTTTATCTTATTCTGAAATAGCTTCTTTAAATAAAGGCTTGAACTATGTGCTATCATTTTTGCAAATAATGTTTTTATTATTTTTTTAAAACAACAGGACAAAAACACAACATTTTAAAATTACTTTACATGCATATAATTTACAATGCAATATGAAAAGAAAACAATAATAAAACCCTTTTATCACTAATTTTGGTGGTGAAGCAGACAAACAATTTGTTAGAATGCTTGTGATGCCCATGCCCTAGCCCAGCAATCAATGAGCCTCAATCCTCAGCGCTACACCAGTGAGGGGCATCTCATATAGGAGGAAAGGATAACAAATATACACGGCAAAGTGCAATTTCCCTTAAGAACACACAGAGATCACAGTCAGTCCGGGGCTGGTCGCTCCCTTGCTCTCCAGGTCCCCAATAAGACTCCTCACTGGCACAGCTATAGGGTCCAGATCTCAGCCAGCTGGGCAAGCTAAATTCTCCAGCACCTTCTCTGTCCAACCAGTGCTTTGTGTCCCTGCCCAAGTAACTGACACACACGCATTGAGACAAGAGTTTATACAACCACACAGATACTTCTGGGGAAGGCTGGCACAGGTTCTCCAGCTGTGCCCCTTTTACCTAGACTATACGGTAGAAATCACTGTCACTACCCAGCTAATATTTATCAGCTACTCAAAGGTCCTTAAAAGGGTGTCCAATTATTACTGTGCAATATTATTATCCAATTTGTAGCATAACTAAACAGTCAAGGCTTATTAGAGTGACTTGGTACAGTAATCACTATAAATATGCAATGTACTCTACAGATTAAATTATCTCTACACAAAACAGCCACAGTTGAAAGGTTTTAAAATATTTAATAATAAATAATAAAAACACAAGACAATACTTCTTACTAAACAGTGCTAGTCAAGAGTTCAGAGATCACATATGAGCAAGACAGTGCTGTGAGTTGGATGGACAAGACAAAAATGCTTAATGGTCTCTGATTCTCTCTGTTTTTAAAATCACATTCCCGGTTCACATTACATCATTCTTCACACTTCCCTGGGTTCCCAGGCTAACAGAAACTACACTTACATTCTTAACATCTCCTTTTGTTATCTTGCAGCTGGTCAGGAAGCAGAGCAATAAAAATACATTTGCATGTTTAAATCTAGCAATTTAACTCTTGGTTAAAACAATAGAAATAATGTCTTCATCTAGACGGGCTGGAGCCGACTTTAGATCAAAGGGTCACAACATGATTTACTTGGTCAGCTTTCTGCCAGCAGAGTGTACTGTTGTTACATTTTTTCAATTCCACATCTAACAGCAGTTTTTTTCATTTAAGACAACGAGCCTGTGTTTTGCATTAATATTTACAAATGATAGAATTATCTATAAAATTCTATCTGGCTAGGCTGGCAGCTTTCACAATACTTAATTTGAAACTCTACTTTTCCATACTTGAAAATGGGTAATCAAACTGATATTATGCCTTTTAGATTTAAAAATTTTCAGCTTCAGCCTTGACGCAATGTTGGTATGTTAGGTTAGAAAAAAAGCATTTATGTCAGATTTTCATTACAATTAAGCTTCACAAGCTTCGATTTTTTGAGTTTTGGGTCAAAGTTTATTTATAGAAGAGAGCGGGTCTCTTAAGAATTTGCAGGCAAGTCCATTGGGCTGATAAGGGGTCAGAGAAAACTGATCTGGATTTAGACATGCATAAGGTTGACAATAAGAGGCAACTTCAAGATGCCTCTGTTTATGTATGACGTTAACACGATCCAATCGGTAAGTTTAAATATGAAAGAAAGAGGGGGAGAGAACTTGCAATGCTTTGTGTGGTTGGACAGCTCCTCTGTTGATTCCTTTTATCAAGAGTAAATTAGTTTTTTTTTTTTTTTTTTTTTTTTTTTTGCATTTGTTCATTCAAAGTGAGTTTGACAAGGCCACTGCATTAAAATATCATGCATACCATAATGGCAGAGGAATCACTGAAGAGTGGAGTAGAGATGAATCTAGAGACAGAAATGGAAAATAAGACTGAGTAACAGGCTCTAGCCTGTCTTGAAGATGGTGCTTATGGTGAGAAGGTGATGTTAAGAGCTTAACAGAAAAGATGTTGGGGTTGCACTAAAAGGGCTTCTAAGCGATATAAGGCATTTATCAGGGTCGCTAATTAGATAACTGGTAGCATGTTAAGTTGTCAGTTCTCATTTTCAACATAAGCAATATGACTCTGTGTTGCCAATAAAGTAAAATCACAGGAGGTATCATTTAAGACAGTCAGGACATATGCGCAGTTAAAGCATATCGATTAACACAAAGTAGCACTGGAAGGTAATTTAAGACAGAAACATTGTAGGGTAAGTGGGGTGCTCATAGATAACGACCTGATGGAACAAAGATGGCTCTCTGGACTGGTTGTACAAAAAGGTTGCTGGGAATTGAGACAGATTTCTGCTTGCATTAACTCCAGCTCAGCAAAAATATGGTAAATTGATAATTATTTTAGTACAATTTGTGAGAACTATAAAAAGAAATAAGTTTTGTGTCAATTCTCGCATACGGTAAATCAATCCACTGTATAAGGCCAGACAATTCTTACAGATCATGATTTTTCGGAAATTACTCTGTAGCAGGGATTGACATTTAACAACGTGATGAGGAAGTGTAGAAGACAGAAAATCAGATTCTGAAGAAGTCCCCTTGTGAGGAATGAAAGCGCATAATCTGTGGTCTTTGAGAATCCGGTGTGTTGTACTGGAATAAATCCTTTCGTTTTTACGAGAAGCCTTTAGTGTGTCATTTTGTGAACTTTGTGAACTGTCAGCCTTCATTAGACCTAGGAGCTGGTACTGAGTGGTTTTTAGTGATTTCCTAAATAGTTAACCATACCAAGAAAACACTGCAAAGATGTGACATTGTCTGGAACTGGCATCTCAAGAATTGTAGCTTGCTTAGACAGATCTTGTTGTAAGCCAGAAATGGTAAACAAATGACCTGCCACAGTGGCCTAATGGATAAGGCATTGGCCTCTTAAGCCAATTCAAGTCCCATCTGGGGTGATATAATCTTGATACAAGTGAAGCTTTTCTTAGGCCCCATGGCCGATAGCCTAGTACCTACCTATGAACCTATATTGGATGGGAAATAGGAAATTCACCCCAGGTATCACCTCTGTGGCTCTGCTCGACAGTGGCACAGGAAAATTATTTTCTTGGGTGGCAAAAGCCAGGGTACCTTTTTGGCTAGGCTTGTATAGGCCCCAGGGCCGATAGCCTAGTACCTACCTATAAGTAACTTCTCTCAGCTTGAATTTACATTTCTGAGGATTCAATTTAAGACTGACTACACTTGCACGGTCTAGAATTTCTTGAGGTTTCTATCCTGTTCGTCTTCACCATTGCCCCCTACAATAATATCGTCTACTATGATAGCACATGTATAATCTGAAAAAACTTGATCCATTGCACATTGAAACACTTCACTGGCAGAATTTATCCCAAATGGCATTCTCAAAAATCTGTACCTGCCAAATGGCATGTTGATGAAGATTTGTGATCCAACGAAATCTGCCATATGAACTTTTTGCATCTAAGACTGAAAAAATAGTGCCATTTGGCATAAGAGCTGCTACTTCTTCTGCTGTGCACACTGGATGATGATGACATTTAAGCACTTTGTTTAAATCTCTGGGATCATTACATATTTGAATATCATATGAGCTTTTCTTATGAGCTACGACTATGGAGGATACCCATTCAGTTGGTTCTTTTACTGGAGTTATCACATCTGAATTCAGCATTTTGTCTACTGCTGCTTTTACTTTACTCTGCATTGCTACTGGAACCTTTCCTGCTGGTCAGACAATTGACCTTACTTCATGGTTTAACTTCATGGAATATGTGACGGGTAGCTTGCCAAGCTCATCTTTGAAAATAGCATATTCACTAAAAACATTCTGTGTAAAACTATTGTGGTTGTTCAGACATATGCAGTGGCGGCTGGTGACTTCAAATCATAGGGGGGCTGCAGGAGACAGCTGGATGGGTGTGGCCAACAAGATGGGGTGTGGCCAACAAGATGGGGTGTGGCCAACAAGACGGGGTGGCTATGGTGCAATGGGATCAATGCTTCACATACTTATTTACATGAAATAAATGCTCAGTCAGTATGGCACATGCTGAATAGTCTACACAGCACACATTGTTACATACACACATTGGTTTGAACACTTACCTCTGCGGTATACTGCAAACAGTACTTCATACTCCGTTTCTGCACCTGAGGAGAAGCTGTCGTGCACCTTAGAAGCTGTGGTCTGGAACACATCAGGTCATACTGGATTTCTCCCACCCCCTTTTTCATGGAGGCTCAAAAGGGACAGTTTTAAGTTTCCCAAAGCAAATAATATTCACATGTCCCCCAGCTGGTTCCAAATAGGTGCTTGCAGTCTTTCAGTTGTTCCAGTTAGGGGTTTGCACATCAGATCTGTTTCCATTGGTTCCTGTCCTCTGCATCTTGCTCTGTCACCACATCACTTCCTCTACCACATCCATAAATCTAATTACAAGTCCTGCCTCTTTTCTAGACCCATTTCTATTTTGTCAGCTAACAAAAATATAAAAAAAAAAAATAGAGTATAACCAATTCTTCAAACATATTAACAACTATGCTCTGCTTTGTGATCAATAGAATGGCTTCAGGAATGCCTTTAGCACTATGAGAACTCTACTAACAGACCGATAAAACATATAGTAGCATAAATGAAGGATATCTAACAGCAGGCATATTCCTTGACATAACTTTAACATTTGAGGCTGTAACATAAAGCCTTGTGTACAAACTTAAAAAAAAATGTATTGACAGCACTTAGTAATGGTGCTCCCCAGGGCTCTATCCTTGCCTGCCAACTATTCTCACTATTTGTCAGTGATGTCTCAGTAGAGCTACCTCAGCATAATATTAGCATGTACATTGGTGCTATGCTTCTATTTTATGCCAGTAACAAACATTGCTTCCCCTACACAAATCAACAAACAAAAAAAATACGCTGACCTCAGTGCTTGGCTTCAGAATAATAGACTGGTAGTCTGCGAAAGCCAATGTCATGATTTTTTTCAAGCATTTAAAAACAAAACTCAATAACTATCAGAAGTAATAATTAAAGATTTAAAAGGCAACTCTATTTCTGATGTCAAACAAAATGGGTCTATTCATAGACACCGAAACAGCGAAATTCACTTCTGGGTATGACAAAAACTTTCCTAGGGTAAGGAAGCAATTGGCCAGTACCACAACTTTGCCCTTTTCCCCACCATAGTGTGACCTTCCTTAGCTTCAATAACCACACAGATGAAATGCCAGTTAAAACTATACTATGAGATATCCTACCTATTATCCCCTGCTTCATTTAAATCTATTGCCAAAAAAGGTACTGTATCCAAAACATGAATATGCCCTACCTCTGCTCACTATGCACTCTTCCTGTAACTGTCAAAAACTATGGTTTACCAAAATAAAAATATGTACATCTGCTCTACTTGCTGAAAAAATGACACAGTATTTTAAAGTACTTCAGACAATACACTGACCACAACAACGCTATAGCTACTCTTCTACTAGGAATGCATGTCCATACACTGAATCATTTTTGTGGCCACTTACACTGGAAAGACCTGGGTAAAAGAACACACACAATTAATTTATAATTGATTGATGAAAATTACCACAGAGAAAAAAAGAAGAATGACTTTTCAGTCTTGAGAGCTACACAAGGCAGGATAAAGTAGGAGTATATAATATGACCAAAGACAAACTAAAGAAACTATGGGAATAATTAATTGGGCCTAATGGACCATGCTACTAAGGTACATTGTAGGTTCTCAAGCTGTGTTTCGCTGGTAATCCCTCAAGTCACCAATATGTTCTTGATTCTTTACCTAGATATCAATAGTGTATTTAGGCTTTCTCATACAAAAGGACTGTCATAATTGCAGAAAAAAAATCTAAAAGCAAACATTAGGTTTGCTTAGTACATTATTCTCTCAATTATTCATTTGTAATCAAATGCATACATGATCATACAATGCCTATATACATTATTCATGCTTTAACATCACACAGTTTTCAGCATTTCTTATTTATTTATCAATTGATTTCATTTGTTTACCATGAAAGTTTGACTGGGAGCAATACAGAGTCTCCTTTTCAGCAGTGTGCCCGGGAGAAAAGCTCTAAATGATGTATATGAAAGATCATACATAGTGCAATATAACATTTTACAAGTGTATACACAATCTAGTGAATTAAAGCATTTTGTAAAAGTTTATACATTGATTGCATAGAAAAGGTAATTCAATATATACAGAAAAAGTACTTCAATAGTATTTTGAAAACTCTGCATAGTAATGTGGCCATTACAGATAGTACGATAAGGCACTGATACACATCAATGTTCTAAGCAAAGGAAGATGATGAGCATAACTCAATATACAGAAATACATGATTTTAGCGGACCTGTAGCACTGCTTACATTATATATATATATATATATTTTTTTTTTTTTTTTTTTTTTTTTGTCTGCAGCTTTATTAAGGAGTGACTTCATCATTTGAAAAACACATCTACAGCTTATATCAAAAGCTATGTGAGAAGACCAAAGGAAATCTTATATTGTAGCTGTTTGTAAATCAAAAGATGAAATGACTGATGTTTTGAACTGGTAGGTAGTACATTTGCATTTGCAGTACTGTGGTACTAAATTCATTCTAGCATATTTTAAAAAATATTTTCAGGAAGACTTGCAGAGGTGATTACAGAAATTTTCCAACATAATTTTAAGAAAAACATTCATTTTGTCAGCAGAAGGTCCATGCTTGCAGGAAATGCATAATATGAAAAGTAAACATTCATGTGAAAGTCAGGTATCTCAGTAATGTACTGGCCATATGAACAGTCAATGTCTTTCATGAGTGACACTTGTATAACACAGGATAAATAATGCTATAACATCCTGATTGAACTACATTCTGGCTGGAAGAAATAATATTCTCGGAGGCAGTATGTTCTACATAAATGTAGCAGTGATAGACTTTCCTAGGAATCTCTCCTTGGGCCACATTAGTTAATTATTAAATCAATTAATTTAATTCATTTATATAAGTTTCAGGTGAGTATGCCTCTTCATGCTTAAGATGCCAACAAGCTGTCAAATATACACACAAAGTTCACTCTGGAAGTCCAAATGAAGGAATGAGACCAAAAAAGTTAGCAAACAAATGCTTGATAATCCAGACAGTTCTGTCGTAAAACAATGCAAGCATATAACCACGAGTAAAGTTCAAAACCTGGTAGTTTAATAACGCTTGTACACAAAAAATACGTTTTTGAGTACCTTCATCAGAAATCACATCAGCTTTCACTAATTACACCCTCCAGCTGTCAAATATAGTTCCACTGTAATCACTATCACTCAAACTTTAAAAGTAGCAAGCAATAGCATTAAAAAAAAAACTCGATTCACTGCTCTACTGTCTACAGAATCGGATGAGTATTACATACAGATTTCTTTACTTACTTCTTAATGAATAAATGAATTTTTTGCCTCTGCTCTGCTGCAGTTGGTAGGGTAGATTTTCAGTTCACTGTCTCACAGAACTCCACAAGCCTCGGATGCCTCCTCCTGATAGTTATCCTCGCTCTCTGTGTAATTTTAAATTGTGCCAAAAAGTTAAAAACAAAAAAAAATATTTGCAAAAGTCAAACTAATGCTAACAGGCTCAGCCCAACAATCAGATCCACTAGTTAACTAGCCGAAAACTGACTGATTGATTCTCGCTCTTTTCCCAGCACATAAAGCCCGGGAAGAGAGCGACAACCAATCAGCAGCATTTTTCCAGCAAGCACGTCATGACGTGCCTGCGGACGTCGCAGTCCGAGCCCCTTCCAAGTCTATGTGGTTTGTACTCAACCGCATAGACTTCTGGGCCATCACAATAATGCTTCATTGCATCCTCCGGGCTGCAATGAAAACAATGTGCAAGAAGAAAAAAAAAAGCGCTGTTTAAAACCGCGATTGACGTGCGCAATGCGCATGTGCGTACTTTCGAGTCGCAGACTCGAAATTTAAAGCGCAAAAAAAGATTTTTTTTTTTTTACATTAAAAAATCATAACTACACAACTAAGTCAACTGAGCTGAGGGGGCTGCAGTCCGGCAGTCCGATGCCACGAGCCGCCCCTGCTTATATGGTGGACCTCCTTACTAAATGAAATCAGTCCTATTCACACGTGTCTTTTGACTATGTAAAACTGCAAGTCATAGCTGTTTCCAGCATAATGGCATGTGAGAACTACTGTACCATCAGTTTGAATCTCTTCACCACCATAAGCAACAAGCTTTGCACAGTTTGCTGAATCAAGTTTCTCACCAGCTTTCACCTACACATTTCTGTAAATGTACATTTTAAGCTCTCAGGGTCTTCCCGCATTTCAGCCTATATCACAATATGGCAGATCTCCCCTTCCCTGCATACATGACAGGTGCATACACAAATGAGCGTTCCTTCTCAATGGCTTCCGAGCCTGCTAAATTAAGAAGTATGAATGCCTTTGTATGTGCATCTTTATCAGAAAAAGCAGCCTGTATGAAAATATCATATTCTTGTTAAAACACTTGCCAATAAACAGCAATATTATTATCAAACACCAGTGGTTCAGGTCTGCAAAATCCCTCTGTCATATCAACAAAACACGTTTAAACATAAACATCTACCAGGTACTTGTAATGAAGGTCAAATGTACAACAATCTCCTTGAAAAGTTTTCACTATAACACTATGAACACTGCAAGCATTCCAGAAACTGCAAACACTTCAAATAGCTTTAATTAATGTGAAAAGGTAGTACATTGTGAAGAAATGTGGTTGTTTTAGCCTTTTTGTACATTTGAAATATTTTGGAAATTTTTTCAAACACTTTTATATTTATTTTGAATACTTTTATCAGTATGTCACCATTTTGGACATTTCATTTATCCTGGTAATTATTTCGAACATTCTAAATGCTACACCACACATTCGGTGACTGAAAAATCATTTAAATGAATTCAAGTACCTTTGAATAACAATTCAAAAAAACACCAAAACTCAAAACCATAAAATAAAAAACACAAATTCACCAGCACTTAACCAGCACTTCTTCCTTTATTCAAGCAATCTGGTACCTCGGCAATTCACCTTCATGGATCACAATACATTGCTTGATGTGATTGTAGTGTGTATATATACTTGTTTGAAAATGGAATGTATTGTAATCCATGAAGGCGAATTGCCGAGGTACCAGATCGCTTGAATAAAGGAAGAAGTGCTGGCTAAGTGCTGGTGAATATTACCTTTGAATAACGGCTGACCTGTTAACCAGTTCAGTCTAGTATATTCCTTCACTTCTAAGTGTGCTTCATGGCTTGTGTGCTGCTTCAACTTCAGATCACCCTTCTGGCACCGTGTCGCTTGTCTCATGCATTCAAAAGAGAAGACAAAGCAGTGTATGGTTTCAAGATATTTACTGTACATAAATATGTCAGGAACTGTTATTAGAACATGTATTTAAGCTAACTGATTCACAAATTACTTCAAGCATACTTGCATGTACATCTCTGTTCATGACTGCATTCAATCAGGCTGACTGTACAAAATGGCACTGTTCTTGCACGTGTCTGAAGTTTCTGAAATGCTTGCAGTACTCGTAGTGTCAAAGTGAAGCCTTTTCAAAGGGATTGTTATAAATTTTAGCATAATTACAAGTACCTGGTCTATGCTTATGTTTAAATGTATTTTGTTGATATGGCAGAGGGATTTAGCAGACCTGAACTGCTTGTGGCTGATAATAATGTTGCTGAGAAATGGCGAGTGTTGAAACAAGAATATGCTATTTTCATACAGGCTGCTTTTTTCTGATAAAGACGCACATACAACGGCATTCATACTTGCTGTGTATGCAGGAAAGGGGGAGAACCTCCATATTGTGATAATGACTGAAAAGTGGGAAGATCCTGAGTGCTTAAACATAAATTTAGCCAGGGCTGGAGCATGGGCATAGCCAGTTGTTATTTAGGTAAGTCTTAAGTAGTTTTCTAAAAGTGGATCAGGTTAGCAGTAGTTATGATAGGCCGAAGGACAGTGTTCTAAATTTTGGAGACACAGTTGGAGTAGAGAGAGTCCCCAGTGCGACTGTTGGATTTGGAGATTTGTAGTGGTGATTTATTTGAGGAACAGAGAACACAAGTGCTGATATGGCAAAGGAGTAGATTATGGAGAGCAGGGGAATTTTCTGGTTGGTATATCAGTCTATGGGAAGTGACGAGCTGGGTGTAGGTTAAATAGTGGGGTAATTCTAACCAGATCAGTTGCTGTAGGGCAAAGCAGTGGTGGGGTCTGTGTGGTGAGTTTGTAGCAAATTTAGCTAATTTAGTATAGCAAGCTTCAACTTTCACTAAAGCTGTTTTCTTTAGGTTAGTAAAGATAGGGGAGGCATATAGCAGGGTAGAGAAAAGGTGGTTTCTGGCAATTGCCTGTCTTGTACTATTAGAGAGGAATGGTTTGATTCTCTGTAGTGTACCTAGTTTAACATGTGTTTTTTTTGATAGTCTGAGATAAGTGTTTGTCAGATTTCATGTTACTGTCAATTAGAACACCTAGCAGTTTTGTTTGGGATACTGTAACAATTATGGTATTATTGGAGGAGTACATTTTAAATGAAGATGGAGAGCCTGTGGATTTACTTGGGCCAAAGTGCATAAGTTTAGTTTTACTTGGATTAAAAATCAGATGTGAGTTACACAGCCAGGATTCCAAAGCAGAGAAGGACCATTGTGTCGTTACTTCAAGTTGTTGTAGGGTGGGTGCAGCACAGATGAGAGTGAAGTCATCTGTGTACTCAACAATGGAGGCAAGATGGGTAGCTGTATGAAATCTATTGGTGAAAATACTGAAAAGAAGAGGTCCTAGAATTGAGCCCTGGGGGACCCCCATGGAGACTGACAAAAGAGAACAGAGATCTTGGTGCCATTTAACAGCCTGATGATGTCCATTTAGACAGTTATGGAACCATACAAGAGTTGAGTGGCTGACGTTTAGTGTAGAGAGTTCAGTTAGGATTTGCTGATGGGAGATAGTGTCAAAAGCTTTGGACAGGTTCAAGAAGACTGAAGGTACTAGTTTACCTTCACTTATATATTGGTTGACTGTATTTGTAAAACATAGAAGGGCAGTTGTGGTACTGTGATGGGGAAGAGAAACCATGGTTCATGAGCTGGGTGTGGATACATTTTTCTAGCATTTTGGCAAGGGGAGATAAAATTGCTATGGGTTTGTAGTTTGACAGCTGAGTAGATTTCCCACCCTTGTGTAGTGGGATGACGTATGATATTTTCCAAATTACAGTAATGTACTGTTCTGTGATAGAGCAGTTTATCAGGATGGAGACTGGGTAGGAGATGGTGTCTGCTGCTAGTTTAATGAATGCTGTAGGTAAGTTGTCCAGATGAAGGGTAGTAGGTTTGAGTTTGCCTAGAAATTTTTATGGTATTGGATTGGATAAAACTGAAGAAGAAAGTATCACTGTCTTCCTTGTATATTACTGGAAAAGTTAGAGGAGTATTATTGTAATTCTTAGAAAGAGATAGTATGGAATTTGTGAAGAATATGTGAATTGTGTAGCTGTACTGTCTTTATTGCTTGTGGCTGACGGGATTGGTGCTGATGGTTGGCTGGGCTGGAGGACTTTGATAATGGTGGACCAGAGTTTTTGTGGGTAGTTATGGTGTTTTTGCTGAACTTCACTATAGTAGGTATTTTGTCTAGTTTTATCTGGGTTTTGATTTTGTTTCTAAGTTGTTGGTAGTGATCTAGGGTGATTTACTATACCTATTCATAAAGGGGGTAACTCTACAGAACTCATGAACTACTGCCCCATAGCTATTATATCCCTACTATCAAAAATACTCAAAAATGTGCACACAAACAAATCATGGCTCATCTACTCCTAGAAAACCTACTCATTCCCACCCAGCATGGTTTCCACCCTAACAACAGCACCTCCACTGCCCTGATTTCCTTCTCTAACTCTGTCTCCCTCTTTAAAAACAACAATACACTGGTCTCCTGCCTCATCCTTGATCTCTCCAAAGCCTTTGTCTCCCACCCCATCCTACTCTCCAAACTAAGCAATCTCAACCTCTCTCCCTCTGCAATCTCCTGGTTCTCCAGCTACCTCAGTCAGTAAACTGGTAATCCACTCCATCCCCCTTCCTACCCATCCGAATGGGAGTCCCTCAAGGATCAATCCTCAGCCCCCTACTTTTCAACATCTTCACTAAACAAGTCTACACATCCTGTCCTCTCTCCACCCTAATTCAATATGCAGATGACTCTACCATAATCATCACTGCTGATACTTTCTCTGACCTTCTCAAATTCACCCCATATCATCTACTCCAAGGCGATCTCTGCTTAACATACAAGGCCATGTCAAACCCAGAGCTGTTGGACACTTAAAGAAATCCCAATCCCTCAGAGCCACACGCTCCAGGGATCTAAACCTTGTCATCACAATAAACAAAACATGCTGGAGGGATAGGTTCCTGACCCAGAGACTCCACAGAATCTGAAACAGACTGCCCATACTTGTCAAGCAGAGAGTCTCTTTGACCCTCTTCAAAAGGAACATTGATGATTGGATGGGAGAAAGGGAATTCACCCTGGGGATCACGTCAGTCCCCTTGCTAGACAGGGGTCCAGGGAAGTAAATAGTGTGGGAAGAAATAGCCAGGGAATTGTTATGGCTAGGCTTGTATAGGCCCTAGGGCCGACAGCCTAGTACCAACCTATGAACCTATCAACCTAGAATGGATTGCCTTTTGGTGATTTTGTCCATTCCAGTAGCAGATTGCATAACTTGGGTAAAGCCATGTAAGTTGATGAAATTAGAGGTTATTGCTAGATGAATGTTGATTGATCTAGGAATGTGTAGCTTTAAACTTAAATAATTTTCAATACCTTAGTTCAGCAGGTTTGGTATTCATCTGCATAGATTTTATGGATGTGGTGGTAACCAAGGTTCTTGATGGCCTGGTAATAACCACAATCTGTAAGATGCCTTTTTCTAGAAACATCTTTCTAGAAACCATTGCTTGTCGTTTGAAATTTGTGATAAAAATAATGCTAAATCACTGTTCCTCAGCAACACAAGAAGCTGTGCAAAACCTAATTATTGTGAAAAAGCTTTTAATAACCTGATTCATAGGTTTGCTGACAAGAATTATAACATTGACAAAATTCTAAAAGTGAGAATGCAAGTGGAACAACCGCTAAGAGGCAATTTGTTATATTAATAGTAGTAATAATAATAATAATAATAATAATAATAATAATAATAATAATAATAATAAAACACATAATAGCCCAGATCCATGGTATAAAGTGACAAAGCCCCACGTACCTCCCTCCCAGTCTCCTCTTGCCTGAATAGAAGCTTGGGTGCTGAAGAACTTAGGCAGGGAAGGGTGCAATTGAGGGGCAGATACTGGTTCCCCCAGCCTGGAGGGATGGAAACATCCAGCCCCATGCAATACTGGCACCTAAAAGAGCGTGACATAGATGGTATACAGCAGTATGGGCAGGGGGTGGCAACCACACTGCAGAAGGAAAGAAATGGGCATGTGCGGAAACACACACATGTGCCATAGGAGCACCTAATGCACATGTCACAACCACAACTGTGGAGTGTTAGAGCACCACCAAAAGGTATGACAGCTCAGCCTCGGTGTCCAGTTCTCAGCTCTAAGAGGAATAAATGTCCCAAAGAGCTGTCAAGGTGACCAGGGAATGAATGGTCCTGTTTCTCACCCTGAAGAGGAACAAATGGGTTTATATGGCTTGACAGTCATGTGCGAGGGAAAGATCAGTTAATGCTAATGAACATAATTTGAAGTTTTATGATGTTTAGCACAGAATTAGTGAAGTTTTGAATAAACACTGAAACATGTTGCTCCATGGTAAACACCTTCACAGTATTTTGCTCACTATGTGTAATTCTCAATATATAAAGAACAAGACTTTGGTACAGTTTTTAAAAGGATTGTGCATAACATTTCGAAACAGTGGTTCTTGCATGACAAACTAGTTATCTAAGCTGTCTCCTTTGTGGAAACTGGGATCACTGTCATAATGTACACAATTTCTTCAGATAATTCAAACAACATGTTTTTTTCAGAATAAAATATTTATGTACTAGTGAATGGTAATCTATATTATGAAATGCAACTCCTGTCTTTTATGTAATGGAAAAACCTCAAGGCTGTTTAAATTTTTGAATCACTGAGCAGTTAAGTAATGCCTATTGCAAAAAAAGAAAAAAATAATGTACTTCATATACATAAATTTGTAGTAGTAATAAATACCAACTCATGACTCCCCTGAAAAGGGGCTATTAGCCTAGTGGGATTAACCCAGCCAACAAAGGATAAATAAAATAAAAATAAATAAATTGTTACACCCAGCAGCTAATTCTTCACTTTGCTGAAACTGAATGTTTAACCAAGACAAACATTTTGTGTGCTGACTCACAAAAAGAAAAATGTGTACTGGTAATACTGATGCCTTATACCTCCTGAACTAAATGAACATCTTTAAATTAAGATATCTTATGAAAATAGTAATAATTTCGGCAATTTCTAATTTTGATTTATTTAGTCAAGAATGTGGATGTTATATAGCTGTGATAGTAGAGTTCTTCAAGATATCAATTTGTAGTAGGGTGTAGTAATTCTTTAGACCACTAGATGGCTTTATGTTACTACTTTTTATACTACTGTAGGACTTAGTTCAGACAAATATTATAAAAAGCATTTTATAATACTATGTATAAAAAATATAGTTTGTGTTCATAGTGACAAAGTTACAGTGTTCTCATTTATTAATTCTTTTAGAATTTGTTGCAAAAGTTTTCCCCCCTTAAAACATGGATATAAGTCAGAAGTCTTTGATTAAATATCACATGAATTTTAATCTTCTGATATAAAATGTGTGCAGTTGCTGAGTATTGTTCAGAATCAAAAAGCCTTTTATATAAAACCACCTTGTTTGTTTGTACACCACTCGGCTCAGGCAGCAAACGCACTACTGTTCTTATTAGATGGGAGATTTTGTTACACAAACATAAAGTCCATTAGGCTTTGCCAGAACAGGAACTGACAAAGTAGTGACAGGTAGAAAATAAAATGCTTTACAGGCAGTCCCTGGGTTAAGGATGAGATCCATTTTTAGTCTGTCTTTAGGTCAAATTTGTATGTATGTCGAAACACATACACACGGTTCTTATTAAATGTCACTTAGTCAAATGTTTGGCTTGGTCTAGTATTTATTTTACTTTCCTTTGCATATAAAACACTTTAGAAACACTTCAAAACAAAAAAAGTCTTAATCATAATACTTTATACTGTAGCTATGCTTCCTTGCTTCCTATGAGCTATGCTTCCTTACTTCCTATAAACAAAGCTGGTTTAAGGCATCTTGTAATTAAATGCAGTGTTTATGAGGACTTTTTCACACACACACAAAACCATACTTCTCAACTGTACAGATTTTCACAGAATGCCCAGATTTTGACCTCTTATTTTGGTCTGTTTTTCATATACTTGTGATTCTCTGGCAAATTAGTAGTAAATCATTATATATCACAGTTAGAAAATAATGACACACATTTGAGTTCCAGACTTCATATCCTTCAGAAAATTCATGCTAATGCAAAATCTGTTATTCTATCAACTTTCTAAGCTTGTAAGAGCAATATTTAAAATTGTCTGTGTTTTTGAGCCTTTGTCCCACTTTTATTTATGGCTTTGTACAGATTTCTTGCTCTAAGAGGCTCAGACGTATGATGACAGACATCTGAGTTTCAGAATTCGGGTCTATATTATAAGACCAAAAGTTGAAAATCGCGAATGCTGTAAGTGTTTAAAATGCTGGACCTCGAAGTACTTTTTGTGAGATCGTAGTACAGTGAGGATTGGAATATTTGCCCTTTCCTCACTATAGTGCGATCTCGGAGTGTTCAAGGTCCGGCATTTTCAACATTTACAGCGTTCATGATTTTCAACTTTCAGTCTTATAATATAGACCCCAGAATTCATAGCCTTCAGAAAATTCATGCTAATAAAAACCTGTTATTTGATCACCTTTCTAAGTTTCTAAGAGGTTTAGAAGTACACACACACACACACACACACACACACACACACACACACACACACACACACACACACACACACACACACAGACTCACTCACTTTTAACCCTACTTTACATATTCCATAACTAACCCCCCCCTTATGTACCCACACACCTCTTAACTGCTGCCAAAGAATCACTTGCTCGCTCTCACTTTTCACCCTCTCACACACAAGCAGTCTCTTCCTCCTTCATACCTGCATTCACTCACACATCGCTGTCACTCTCCTGTTCTTTTACACACAGTCACTTCCTCATTCAAACCTGCATTCACTCACACATCGCTGTTACTCTCCTGATTTTACACACAGTCACTTCCTCATTCATACCTGCATTCACTCACACATCGCTTTCACTCTCCTGATCTTTTACACACAGTCACTTCCTCATTCATACCTGCATTCACTCACACATCGCTGTCACTCTCCCAATCTCACACACACACACACACACACACACACACACACACACACACACACACACGAATGTGGGCAACTTTAATTATTTTTTTCACGTTATTTCCGACATTGCTGCAGCCCGTTTGTATCTATAAGTTGCCCACATGTCGGATGTCCGTAACCCGGCGAATCCCTGTATTAAGCTGAAAAACTTTTGCCGTGAAAACAATACTTTCCTTAAGGAACATTGCTGTGAGAGGTATACAAAAAGGTGCTATCCTGAACAAATCTGACAGCCCCAGTCACACATTTATAAACAATATTCAGGTAACAGTCTGTTGTGGAAAATAAAACACAGTAATTAACTTAAATTCTCTCCTCACCAGGAATCACAATAGTGAACAATTGACAGTTCCTTTGATCAGTGCAAAAGCCTTGAGCACATAGGTAAAGTCTTGTGAACCTGTCTACAATGCTCGAGTGGGGTGTGATACAGAATGCCTTGGCAGATCAAGGTAGGCCATATGCACCATTTTTCCCTCATCCATTGCTTTGATGACTTTCTTAAAGTCCACCAGGTTGAGCAGGTATGACCTGCCCTTGACTAAATTAAACTGGGTTAGGTCCAGTGTCTGAAGGTTTTCAATGTCATTATTTATCATATCCATGATAATTCCTTCTATGGTTTTACATACAGGTCTAGTCAGATTTAAAAGTCAGTAATTACCCTGGTCAGTAGATGGCCTGCCTTTTTGCAGAGGGATAACAGCTGTAGTCCTACATTCATTTGGCATAAAGTCTGTTTGGAGATTTCATATATCCTCTGGCACAGTATAGGTAGTTTAATTTACAGTTAGTTTAGCATATTGTTGTGTATTGCTTTTGAGGTTGTTGACATAGTTAAAGAATGACTTGTGATCATCCTTAGGCTAGGAGGCTGCTTTAACTTCATTACATTTTGCCAGACTGTTACTTAATAGTAGGTTGTTTGCCTTGGAGGAATTTCTGAAAGTTGCAGATCTGGCTAGTGTCCCAGGTTTTATTTCAAAGGAGACAGCTTCATGGTCTGACCTGATCTGTGAGGATGTTACAATGTGTGTGTGTGTGTGTGTGTGTGTGTGTGTGTGTGTGTGTGTGTGTGTGTGTGTGTGTGTGTGTGTGTGTGTGTGTGTGTGTGTGCGTGTGTGTGTGTGTGTGTGTGTGTGTGTGTGTGTGTGTGTGTGTGTGTGTGTGCGCGCGCGCACGCGTGCACACGTGTGAGTGTTCGCAGTGGGAGATTGCAACCTTTACCCATGTTCATGAGGGCTAGGTCAAGTATCTTTGTACCCCTAGTGGGCATATGGACTAACTGGAATGTTTGGGCCTGTGAGTTCAGGGTTTTGTAGGGTTCCCAGTTTATAGTGGTGTAGTTGAAGCTCCCTATGAATATGTATGAATTTAATATTGGTTTGACCAAAGAGTTACTTTAGTACTTTTAATTACCTTACTGCTTATACACATACAAGCCGGCTCACCAAGCCTGGGTAGAGGAAGACAGCTTGGGTCACTGCTTTGTCTGCTTGGTTGGGAGGTTGTGTATGCAAATAAATTTATTAGTAACCTCACCACAGAAACCATTACCACAGCAATGATTACATGAGAATTATTCTTTGCGAAGTGTGTACGTATTATTATGACCTCGGAAACAAAGCTCAAGAAGATGTAATAATCCGTATGCACCTCAAGAGGCATAATTTCCAGATAATTGGTATACTAGTCAGCATTCTTTATCCTACACAACCTTTGGATATTTATATTTTGAAGTTTTGAGGAAAAATGATATTAGGAAATCAGTACTTTCTTTACAGGTTATGGAATCTGTTTCTGTTCCACAGTTCCCCTCACACTACAGATGATAATGGATACTGTATTATGTCCTCCAAGTCTTCTTTACTCTTTTAATTATTAATTTTTTAGTATGGTAGATTGGCAGTGTACATTATAGATTAATATAGAAAAACAGAAGTAATGAGCACTATTTACTTAAAGTAAGTTAAATGCCTAACTAAGCCTTATTAATAATGCATTGATAATGTCATACTTAACGGTTTTAATACCTTAGATTCTGAAGAAGTTCTGTATAAACAACAAAAGTTCATTTATATCAGTTTGATTACTGTTACATAACAATGTGTTATATTTAATGTAATGAAAGTTAATTTTAGAAAGGATAGCAGTTTTATTCAGAATGTTTTGTAATGCCCATATTGAAGCATGTTGGCTTTATTTTTCAACTCTGGAAAGCCTTTTATAATTTTATTTTCATAGTGTATGGCTTTAACAGCTGTTATTATTCTATAGTTTTGAATTAGTCATCTACACTTCCATAATCTGTTACACCAGTCCTTCAGGACTGGCACTCTGGTTTCTAAATCACACAGGATGGCTTTCAAGTTACAGAGTTCTTAATCTCACAAGAGTTCAGTAGCTCTATGTTTAGGGCCTTGTTAATAGGAAAATGGGCTTTCGCAACAATGCTTCTTCAGTTTTGATTTTTTTTTAACCTGAAAAAGCACTGTTGTGAAAGTTTGTTAATAAAAGTTTTTCCTGTGGTGATCTGAGCCCATCTTTTTATTGTTTTGTTGAAGCTTTTCTTGTCAGGCACATCTTACGTCCTGGATCTTTTCTTTTGTTTTTTTTGATTCTCTCAGTAATAGATAGTTATTATGAAGTTGTGAATTATCAGTCTTATTGACATGAGGTAATCCATTGAATGAAATTATCCCATGAACAGCAGATAACATTCAGAAGTGCTTCAATTTAATTCAAGGCCAATCAGGTAAAATTGCTGGATTGCACTTCCTGATGATGTCTATGTAGGCATTTTCTATAAGCCAAACAAGTGCCTAGCCCGTAACACCTTAATACAACACTACTCTCATAATCAAAGTACACTCTCTACTGCAAAATCATCAATCACTATGACCAAATCATCTAATACCGCAAATGACTCTCTGTATTCATATAATATAGCTAAACTATGGAACCACATCTCACTACTACTGAAATCAATTCAAAATGCAAACATGTTTAAAACACAACCAAAACTTCATATATCAGATCAATGGATCTGCACCTGTACATCTCCAGGATAAATGCCACGGTTATCTTCAACTTGCCATATCGTCAAACCATTTCTCTTCATTCAGAATCCTACACCCCTTCGCCAGTACCTGAACAGTTTTACTAGCATCTCCCAGATATATGCTTTATTTTGTGACACTGCTCATGGCCCGCCACTATACTTCTAATACAAACCTTATAATAACCTTATATATAAAATTGTCTCTGACACTGCTTTACACCCAACCTCCTAAAATATTAACATTTTCTGCCCTGCATGTAGGGTTGTCAACCATCCAGAATTCTTCCGACTGTCTGGAATTAAGGGACACTGTCCGTAAAATGGAGACTGCCTTTTCCGGGCAGCGTATTGTCTGAAAAATAAAATAAAATCAATTATGGTGAACATTTTCTTTTAATTTAAAAAAAAAAATTACATTTTTTTAAGAACGCTCTTTAAATCCAGTTCATACAGAAGCAGAAGACGAAAACAGATCACAAACACCTGCTGTGTCTGTGCGACCAGTTGTTTATGTCTTCATTTTCTGCACATGCGGAATTTAAATTCCAGAAGATGTTTGGACTTATTCCTCCAAAGTCCTTTTTACTGCTTGTTATTGTCACAGGCTATCCTTTTTACTGCTTGTTATTGTCACAGGCTATCCTTTTTACTGCTTGTTATTGTCACAGGCTATCCTTTTTACTGCTTGTTATTCTCACAGGCTATCCTTTTTACTGCTTGTTATTGTCACAGGCTATTCTTTTTACTGCTTGTTATTGTCACAGGCTATCCTTTTTACTGCTTGTTATTGTCACAGGCTATCCTTTTTACTGCTTGTTATTCTTACAGGCTATCCTTTTTACTGCTTGTTATTGTCACAGGCTATCCTTTTTACTGCTTGTTATTGTCACAGGCTAGTTCCTTCGCTGACACTATGTAGCAGTTCATACTAATGCAAAACTTACTGTTCTATCAACTTTCTAAGTTTATAAGAGCAATACTTAAAAGGGGTCCCTATTTTGGGGCCTTTCTCCCCCCATTATTTGTGTTTTTTCCAGATTTTTTGCTCTAAGAGGGAAAGGTATAAGGTCGTGTAAGATGGAGGTGGTGTGTGTATGTGTGTGTGTGTGTGTGTGTGTGTGTGTGTGTGTGTGTGTGTGTGTGTGTGTGTGTGTGTGTGTCATACCTCTCAACTGTACAGATTTTCAAAGAATGTCCAGATTTTTATCTTATATATTTTTGATCTGTTCCTCATAAAAATTGTATTTTTTGACAAATCACTGGGATGATTTAAGGATTAAAGCTACTAAATAAAAACAAGCATTTGCATTTCAGACTTCATGTCCTTCAGAAAAAGCATTCTAACACAAATCCTGTTATTCTAGCAACTTTCTAAGTTTATAAGAAATGTTTAAGTTTATAAGAGCAATATTTAAAATGTGTCCCTAGTTTTGGGACTTTGTCACCCCCACCCCAAACTATGACAGGTTTTGTCCAGATTTCTTGTACTAAGAGGTTGAGAGGTATGAGTAGTGTCTGTGTGTGTGAAAGAAGGATGTAGGTGTGTGTGTGTAAGAGGGAGAGAGGTATGTGAGTGTGTGGGTTATGCAAGTGGAGCTTGAATTGCAGATATGCAGCAGTCCCATCAAGGAGTGGTCTGAGATTGCTTTGTATGCCAGGCAGAGGTCACCTCTGAGGAGTCTGTAGGAGACTGAGCAGAGGGACAGGGCCTTTAGCCTATCTTTGTAGGGTAGCTGTTTGAGACCCTGGATTCTCCTGGTGAGGAACCTCTGTGGTCTCTCCAGCTGTTGTATGTGCTTTGTGAGGTACACGCCAAAAGGGGCATTGTACTCAATAATGGGTCTTATAAGAGAAGAATACAAGGGATGTAATGACTACCTTGTCCCTGGATGAGATGTCCTTACTAATGAGTATGTCCTTCTTTGAATGAGATGCGAAGTAACTATGAACCTGTTTTCAGTTTGCCATCCATTCCCTACTGCAATATTAAATTAAATTTTTTTTAATGTAACATAGGCAATTTATTTCGCAAGTCAGCAGGCACTGAATTTGTAGATGAAACACTGAAATATAAAGTTGTTTGCTAGCAGTAACATTTTCATTAGTTACAGATCTCTTTAATGTGGAATTATTCAGATTTCTTTTGCTTCTGCAGAAATTGTGCATATTGACTGATATTGGTAGATTGTAATGACAGAAGTTTGAGTGTGCTTTTATGGTTGAAATGTTCTGACTTAGGCAGTTTTGTCATTACTGGTTCATGTTTTGTTTCATTGCTTACTGGAAAAATGTTCAAAACTATAAATTTAAAACACGCTCTAACAAATGCTGCTGTATTATGCAAGGAATATAATTGAATTATTATATATTACAATTTAATGCAATCAGGAAGGTGAATTAAACAAATTTTACATGGGCCTAAAAATGTATGCAAGGGGCCTATGATTTGAAAACAGCCCAGAGGTAAACTTAATCCACCACTGGTCAGATACATTTTCTTTGAATGTGGGTTTCAATGCTATTTCAGTGAATGTGAGTTTCAAAGGGAAATAAGTTTTAATGCTAAGTTTGTTTCCATTGTCAAGACTCAATTGCTTTGTTTAGCAAATGTCTGTCAGTGTTTATGGTATAAAATTTGAAACAAAAATTTTAAACTAAATCCAAATATCTATAATCATTGCAGAAATAAAGCAGAAAACAGTATGCACACTGAGAGTTTTGAACCGTGTTTATGGCAACTGGGGAGAAATGGAAAAATAGCCAATTAATGGGACACTGGAATGGCTGAGTGGGGTGAGGTACCAAAATTACATGCATTTTGCTTTCATATATATGCCCAGAATTTTTGACATGAAAAGTTAGCAACCCTCCTGCCTAGTTCCTACCCTCAGCTCCATTTCTAACCACTGATCTATTACTTGTCAAAAAAAACACTAATACACCTCTTCAGATGCTCAGTGTTGAGCATCTGCGAATGCATGAGCATCTTTTATTTTGTAGCAGTGGCCTCTGCTTTCATATGAATGCAATATAATTAACAAATGTATGTATAATTGTTAATGTACATTACACAATGGAACATTGTAAGTTCCGAAAAACAAGCATGCTGATTGGCCAAACAAACCAGCATGCCCATTGTTAATTCAGCATATACCAACAGGAAAAAGTCTGGCTGCTAAAGTGTCATTGAGTGGCTGAACTTTTCTGTTTGAATATGCAACAACTTAAAACTTAGTCAAACCACAAACACTTCTTGAAGGTGCCTCGCAACCAGGACTGCAAGCCGTAGGTGAATCAATTTTACCTATGGCTTGCCGTCCTGGTTGTGAGGCACCTTCAGGAAGTGGTGTGGTTTTCATTTTTTTGTTTTGCTTTGGTTCAAATCACAAACACCACAAAACAGCAATAAAGCACTACAATACCTCTAAACTTCTAAGCGCAAGAAATCTGGACTGAGCCTGACATAACTGATGGACAAATGCTCAAAAATCTGGACACATTTTAATTTTAAATCAACTTAGTAAAATAACAGTATCTGTGTTAGTTTGTATTTTCTAAATGATATGAAGTCTTAAACTTAAATGCCTGTCATTATTTAGTGACAGTAATCATTACATTACCAAATGAGTTATTGGAAAAACACACATTTTATGAAGAAAAGACCAAAAATATGAGGCAAAGATCTGGACAGTTGACAGTTATGAGCACTACATGAGCTGTTGCAGTTCAGTGACAGTATACTAAACTACTTTGCATGCTTAACACAAAGGAAAACTGTTACAGCCCCAATAAACACTTAAAATAACCACAACAACCCATGCATTTTGCCAACCAATATCTAAAATTATTTACAGTTACAAAAATGAAATAATAAATACACAGATCTACTTAAACAGTACAGACTAATTAATATTCCAAAACAAGTAATCTGATTGCTTTAAAAACTATACTTACTTATATAATTTTCTCCTTACATCTCTTGAAAAATTAATAATAACTTATACTTAAATTAAAAGAAAAGTAAACAAACTTAAACCAAAAGTCTGGGACTATTTTCTCTCGGAAAAAGTGAAATAATACAAAATAAAACAAACAGAAACCTAAATAACAACAACACAAACTTAACACAACACAAACTAACAGCATTGTATAATAGCAATAACCCACAGCTGGGTATGGTTAATGCTGGATTTGCCCACAGTTGGCTTTGTTTGGTCATGAGAGACCAAACCAAACCAACCGTGGATAAATCCAGTATTACCCACACCCAGCTGTGGGTTACTGCTATATTATTTAATGGCTTTTCATGTATATTAAAAATTTTTGCAACATGTTGGAACTTTTTCTCCCCGGGCTTCCACTGAAAAGGAGTTTCTGACTAAATACTGTTGGACAAACCTGGTAAACAAAAGCAAAATAAAAATAAATAAAAGTAAAAAAATAAAAGTTAGGGCTAATGAGTTGAGAATCTAGTCTAAGTATCTGTTCCCAGCTATAGGAATTGATGGAATTACTTCACCTTTATGCTACACAGCCATCATAACATTATAATCAGGCAAATTTATTTTTAAGGAAGTCACTAATTTGATCCTGGAAGAAGGTCCAACTAGCCTAAGCTTTATACTTTTGTCTATAGATAATGGCTATTAACAAGGGCTCTACCCCTTGGTCTTGTGAACCCCAGTTTAATTATTGCCTCATTGCCCTCCATGGGCTTTGCTTCATATGTTGTTTGCTGAGTGAACAGCTACACTTAAAGATCCTTCCATTTTAAACTATGTTCCTCAGTATACTCTTGTGCTAGACTAAACTCAGGTATTCTGTGAGGCTACATCCTGGGGCTTGTACATTTCACTACATTTGTTAACTTACTTCCTTTGAATCTTATTTCATTTAATTTTATACTTTATACAAATGTTCTTGTCACCTTCAGGCCCTCTGCTTCCCATCATGTTATCAAATGGTATCCAACTCCCTAATCAACACACCCAAGCAGTTCTAGAAAGAGGTAAACAGAGTGGCAGGTAAAAACAAATCATCATTTCATAAAACATCACATACATTCTCCCCTTCAGACTACCTATTGAAATTTAATAACCTACCAGCAGCCCACCTGAACACAGTAAGCATAACTCTAACCAGAGAACCTCCCCCTACATTCCACAATTTTACTTCAAGCATATTAAAATAAAGGACACAGGGCCAGTTCTTGAAAATCTGAAATTAGCCAGTCTTCCAGCATTAGATAGCAATCCTTCCCTGCTTCATCTACTACTGTAGAAATTGTGTTGCAATAGCCCTTTAGCATATATTCGGTCTATGCCTAACACAAAACATCATGCCAGGCCTATGGAAATTTGCTTTAACAAATCCAATCGCAAAACAGCCCCACCTCACCAAACTCTCACTAAAACAGCCTCACCTCACCAAACTCTCACTAAAACAACCCCACCTCACCCAACTCTCACCAAAGCAATCCCACCTCACCACACTCTCTCACTACCATCCAATCCCTATCCTTTCCAGCCTGGGAAAGTCTGAAAAAAATAGTCACACCAAATTAACAAAATATATATCAGACTATAACTTCCTCTCTAACAAACAGCATGGGTTTTGTTCTGGCTGGAGCACCTCAACAGCCCTATAGACCCTAATTAATAATACCATGTTAGGAATGGACAGAGGATAACTCACAGGTGTCATCTTTACATGCCCGACAAAGGCATTTAATCTAGTAGATTACAATCTACTTCTACACCATCTTCTTGAGTTAGGCAATAGCCCAGATGCCCTGCCTTGGTTCCAAAGCTGTCTAATTGACACTTCTATGTTAAAATTTGTCCCCCTCCACACCTCTCTCCACTAGCCAGTCTGAAACAAGGTTTCCCACAAGAGTGCATTCTTGCTCCCCCTCTTTTCTTGACATATATCAACAAACTGCTTCTTGCCCTTTTCTTCACATACATCAACAAACTGCCTCTGGCCCTTTTCTCCACATGCATCAACAAACTGCCTCTGGCCCTTTTCTTCACATATATCAAGAAACTGCCTCTGGATCTTCCCCTAGGGCATCTCTTAATCCTTGCTGATGATATGGTACTACACCACACAAGTAAATCCCTCACAGCTTTACAAAACAACTTCAGCTGGACTTCCTCCACCTAACTCACTGGTTCAAAATCAATAAACTTATACTCAATTCATCCAAAACAAAAAGGATGCTTTTCAGGCCAGAACATAAACTAAGCAAAGCTATCACTGCAACTACAAATCACTGACCACAACAATGCCACTAAACACTAACCCATTTAAATACCTGGGACACTAGCAAGAACCTTCTCTCAGCTTCTCTCTACACTTAGACAATACAAGAAAGAAAATAAACCCACTACTTTTCTGAAATTACAGATATCCTCCTTCCTCTCAAGCCATCCAGAATCATAATAGTAAATGGCATCTTACTATCATGTTTAGAATAGGTCCTTCTTTTAATAGCAGATGCCTCAAAGTGAAATGACTCATTCAAACACTCAGCAATAAAATATGCAGGCTCATCACACATTCAGCAAAAGATGAACACCATTGCAAAACACTAGAAAAAGCAAAATGGCTTCCTGTCTAACAAACGGCAATACTCCTTCTCAGAATGAGGCTGTTCAAACTACTTCAAAACCAAACCTTCTTTCCACTAACTTCCATGCTAATACAAGACTTGCCAGCTTACAAACTTAAAAACCTTGGCCATTCTGCACCCTCATTACAGACCCCTCAAACTAAACTGCAGTCCACATATCACTGCTTCACTGTACTAGGTCCCAAAATCTGGGATCCATACCAACATCGCTTAAACATACAGTATACCCTCTTACCCAAAATTGCATTCCCAGCTGAAAAAAGAAATGCACCTCCTGAAAATGGTAACTGGCAGTGTAATACTCTCAAATCACATAACATAATCAGGCCATAAACTCCTACTTATGGACATGTTACCATTGCCCTCTGCTGTAACCCATCCATACTTACAAATCTTGTCATAGTAATGCCCTGCTATAGTACTTTACCTCTAAATCTCTGTTTTAAGCCATCTTATCATCTATATACCATCCTGTAAAAAAAAACCTATACACATAAATTCATTTCTATATTACTGTATGAAAAATACAATGCATGTTTTATAAACCTGCTCACCTGTCACTAACACTCTATAGAAAGTGTATATATATGTATGTTTATCTCTACTGTTGTATATAATTCCTGTATATTTTTTGGCTATCGTATAATTATATATACTTTACCTCTTCCAATATATCTTTGTAATTCTTTCCTGAGCTGCGACTAAAACTGGTTATTTGTCATCAGTGTTCTCCACCTTGCTTAACAAATGCAAATAAATCCACAAACAAGCAAATAAGTGAATAAATAAATAAAGTCACAATTCCAAAGTGATCTTGACACTGTTCTAAAAAGGCTTTGCCAGTGTGCAACTGATACTGAACTGGGACAGAGCCAAAGGAATGTGATTAATACTTCATCAAGGCCAACAGTGTCCCCCAGAAAGGGGAATTCTTTACCATTCGCAACAGAAAATAAACATTCAACATATGCAGAAATAATTGGATAAATCCTTCAAATAACTAGGAATCTTTCTTGTTTCCCCCACAATCCATGCGAGTTCACATAGAACAGCTCAAAAACCAAATCACTACATGCCTTGTCTCTTACAAGACATTTGCATTCTTTCTTCAGAAAGAAAAGCAGCAACTGGACTCTGTTAAGATCTACTGATCATGTTGTTTCTGTCCTTGGCCAAGCATAAAGGATACCTTGTTTCTTGTCATTAGAAAAAAATGAAGGTGCAGGGGCGGCCCGTGCTATTGGACTGCCGGACTGCAGCCCCCTCAACTTCAAACTAACAAATAAAAAGAAATAAAAAAAAAAAATAAGAAAAAAAAAATTTAAATTTTGCGGACTTCGCGCATGCGCACTAGTCCAGACTGCTGCTGAGACAGTCTGGAGCATGGAGCATGCGCAGATTGTCTCAGCAGCAGTCCTGATTGAGACACGTGAACAGGAGCGCTCCCACAAGTCTATGCAGTTTTAAACTGCATAGACTGCCTGGGAACTCGCTGGGGAAACGCGTCAGGGTTGGACTGCAAGGTCGGCAGTCAGAAGAATGATCTCGGGTCTGGATTGGATTGCTGCAGGGGAAGATCTCACGACGGGCAAGGTCAGGATTTGCGCGGGTTTTTCAGCTGCACTCGTCGGGGGGTTTGTGACCTGGATCTAGATTTACTACAGGGACTGTGTGTGTGGATCTAATGGTGGTTTTGCGGACAGGGATTTATTACAGGACCAGGTAAGTGTACAGGAACTGTGTGTGTGTGTGTGTGTGTGTGTGTGTGTGTGTGTGTGTGTGTGTGTGTGTGTGTGTGTGTGTGTGTGTGTGTGTGTGTGTGTGTCTGTGTGTGTGTGTGTGTGAAAATGCCCCTGGTGCAATATACTGGTAGTTAGGCTCATGGTGGTGTGGTAGGGAATACCTCAGGCTTGAACCCTGTACCTTGTATGCAGGTGTTAAAGACCTGAATTCCCTACCCACCACCATTTGTAAAAAAAAATTGCAGATTTTTGCCTCATATTTGATCTGATCTGTTCCCAGTGGCGGCTGATGACTTCAAATCAAAGGGGGGCTGCAGGAGACAGCTGAATGAGTGGGGTCAAGGGGAAGGGGTGTGGCCAACTAGAAAGGGGAGGAGCTATGCTCAAAACCACAAAAACTAACTTTAATTAAATACGCTGCCCTGGGTGGCAAACCATCATTATGAGAGTCCAATCAAGACAAAAATAAGTGTAGAAGAATAAAAATATTTCAATGCATTGGCTGCATGACACCTTACTTAATATCTAGATGGAAACAAAAGGTTGTGAGGCATGAAAAAATAAATTACTTTTTAAATACATTACTGGAATGCCAGTCAAAATCAAGTACAATAAAAAACAGAAGCACTCAACTCAAACCACTTCTCCTTGCACTGCAGTTCTAATTATAATTTATATTCAGCTTTATTAAAGTACCAAGTAACATGCTGAAAGTAGAAATCTCTGTGATGCCCCCACTTGTAAAAATGTTTCTTATCCAAAAAAGACCTGCTGCCTGACAACTATCTACTTGTTTCATGGGGAAAACATGTAAGTAAAAAATGAAAAGCAAACAAGAAACAAGCTCAAGATACATTGCTTAAAGGATTACTGTACAGGTTATGGACCACACATGATCATTCGCATTCTGTTTAGTTTACGGGTAAAGTCTGTAGAGATGACTGGAAGTCTCCAACAAGTGTAATGAGCTTTTTAAAATAATGGAATCCTGTCCTTTAATACCCAAGGCTTATACATTATCTAGTCAAGTATTCTCTGCATGGCAACAACAGAAAGGCTTTCAATGTTGGCAATTCTTTAACAGTATGCTTATTAAAGCTTACTTGCATCTTACGATCTCAGACAAGCTTACCTTATGGTCATTAAAGCATTGCACAGAGCAACAGGCACTTTGAGTAATAAGCATAAATCAACAGTACAAAAATATGACAGAAACCAGACCTTTCTGCAAAATCAAGGACAGATGAAAAGCCACTGTATTACTTGTGTCTACCTTGGATGGGGGGGACACACTGCACATTTACACTGCATAACTACTCCTTGCCTTGCTTGGACACATCCAGAGTCACTACATGGTGGAGTGGGGTGCAACAAGTATGTCACAATTTGAAATGTCTCTGGCTGACTGATGGCCCTGACACATTTGTCATACCTCTCAACCTCAGAGCAAGAAATCTGGACAAAGCCATACACAGAAATGGGACAAATACCCAAAAATAAGGACAATTTTTAAATATTGCTCTAATAAACTTAGAAAGATAATAGAATAGGTCTTGCATTAGTATGACTTTTCTGAAGGGTATAAAATCTGAAACTCAAATGTCTGTCATTATTTTCTAACTTCAGTCTTTAGTGATTTGTCACTAATTTGCCAAAAAACACAATTTTATGAAAAATGGACCAAATGTGATGCAAAAATATAAAATAGCCACACAATACAGCTGGGAACCTGTCAAAGAAGGGACACTTTAATATTAGCACTGCTAACTTGAGCAGCTAACAAAATAAAAGAATCTACATGCATTTCAAGTAATCTATAACTTTGATTATTACATTTATTTCTTAATTGTAAACCCTCCATGTTTTCTTCCAAAATTGCTATTTTGCGGAGGGATTATTAGGGGGAAGAGCAACATTTTGAGCCAAAATCGGGGACAGTTGAGAGGTTGGCTATGCCTAATTCTATAAAGCAATTTTATTTGCATGTACCTCTCAACCTGTTAATGCAGTAAATCTGAACAAGGCAAAATATATTGGGGGAACATATAAACAGTACTAAAAATTGCTCTTGTATAAATTGAGACAGTTGATAGAATAACAGTTCTTACTTTGGCATGCATTTTTCTGAAGGTTATGAAGTCTGAAACTCAGTGTATCATTATTTAGTGACTTAATTTCTAAATGATTTGCCAGAAAACTACAAATTTTATGAAGAACAAACCAAAAATAAGAAGCAAAAATCTATTCATTCTTTGAAAATCTGGACAGTTGGGAGGTATAGTTCAGCTGGGTCTGTCTGAGTTTGCTGCCCTTCCCCCCTGACAAAATCATGGTTGAATGGAGCCTCTGCAGCCATTCCAATGAACCATTACTTGGCTATTTCACTCCTTTTACCATAAACACTAATGTGCATACTGCTTTACTTCTATGATGAGTTGGACTTCATTTGAAAGTTTTATTTTGTATTTTACAGCACAAACACTAAGTCATCTACTAAACAAAGCAATGCAGTCTCACAATGAAAACTTAGCATTAAAACTTCTCTGCCCTTGAAACTCACATTCATTGAAACAGTATTGAAACCCACATTCAAAGAAAATACATTTTGCCAGTGGCAGATAAAAGATTAATTTTGGGCTGTTTTCAAATCATAGGCCCCTTGCATATGAAACATACATGTGCTCTTTGATACACCTTCCTCATTGTACTAAATTATATTCCTTGTACAATATATTACAGTTGTTAGAGGGCGTTTTAAATTTGTTTTGAACATTTTTCCAGTAAGCAGTGAAACAAAATGCATGCACCCATAATGACAAAACTGCCCAGTTCAGAACATTTATCATAAAAGTCTACTCAGACTTCCATAGTCCACCATTATCAGTAAATATGCACAATTCTACAGTCCACCACTATCAGTAAATATGCACAATTCTACAGTCCACCATTATCAGTAAATATGCACTATTCTACACAGTCCATTATCAGTAAATATGCACCATCTCTGAAGAAGTAAAAGTCATCTAAATAATTCCACATTAAAGAAATCTGTAACTAATGAAGAGGTTGCTGCTAGCAAACACCTTTATATTTCATGGTTTCATCGAAAAATAAAGTGTCTGTTGCCCCTCAGGAATAAACTGCCTATATTACATTAAAAAAATGATAAGCTAGTAATATTGCAAGAGGAAATGGATGGCAAACTGATAACGGACTCATAGTTAGTATCTTCACCAAGGAGAACATTCTCAGTACGGCAGCATCCACCCCTTGTGGGAGTAGAACCCACAGCCTTCTGCATCAAAGGCAAGTACACAACCTGTTGTGCTATTAACAAGGCAAACCAACTTCACTTAAGCAACACTAAACTTCTGTTCCCCTGCAGCTCTCAGCTCCTTGTAAAATCTACTCAATACTCAACTTCGCAGCACAAGAAAACTGGAAAAAGCCAAAATGTATTGGGGGGGGGTCAAAAGCCCAAAAACCAGGGACACAAACATTGCTTGTATAATCTTGGAAAGTTGCTAGAACCATACATTTTACTGCCAAGCTCCCTGTGCAAAACAGTCAGAGCAACATACCACTACGCCAAATCAGCTGCTTTGTAAAAGAGGAAGACAAAAACTTAAATGGCTATCATTTAGTGAATTCAGTTCTCACCATAGCTGTCAACCTCTTAGTACAAAACACCTGGACAAACCCAGTAATGAGGGAATACAGCCCTCAAACATTCAGTGAATTCAGTTCTTGCCATAGCTGTCAACCTTAGCACAAAAAACCTGGACGAAGCCAATAATGGGGGAATACAGTCCCAAAAATAGGGACAAATTTCAAATATTCATCTTATAAACTTAGAAAATTGCTAGAATAAAATGTTGTGTTACTATGTATTTTCTGAAGAACATGAAGTCTGAAATTCAAATGCCTGTCAATTTTACTGCTGACAGAATAAAAACAATTTTCAGCAGAGACCCAGGGAGAAATACTGCAGACACATCTTTGTAAAATGACAGGGCACCAGAGCAAATCCACACAAACACAGGGAGGATATGCAGACTCCACACAGAAGGCACCCCAGCCAAGAATCAAACCAGAAAACCTATAGCTGTGAAGCAACAATACTACCACTGCACCATCAAATATGCAAGGACTTGAACATTCAGAAACCTGAAGTATGAAATTCAAATGCCTGTCAATTTTATTTAACATTTGTTAATTAGGACAGTCTGACTTGGAACAAAAAAAAATTTCAGCAGAGGCCCAGGAAGAAATAATGCAGACATGTCTTTGTAACATGGGAGGACACAAAAGCAAACCCACACAAACACAGGGAGAAGATAAAGACCCCACAAAGAAGGCACCCCAGCCAAGAAGCAAACCTAAGAACCTGCAGCTGTGAGGCAACAGTGCTACCACTGCACCATCAAATATCAAGCATTGCAACATTTACAAACCACAGATAGTATGAGGAACAGATCAGATCAAATATGAGGCAAAAATCTGCAGTTTTTTTTTTTACAAATGGTGGTGGGTAGGGAATTGGTCTTTAACACCTGCATACAAGGTACAGGGTTCAAGCCTGAGGTATTCCCTACCACACACACACACACACACACACACACACACACACACACACACACCCCTGTAGTAGCAAACCACAAAAACTAAATATACTGCACTGGGTGCCAAACAGTCGTCATGAGAGTCCAATCAAGACAAAATGAAGTGTAGAAGAATAAAAATATTTCAATACATTGGCTGCATGACAGCTTAATATCTAGATGGAAACAAAAAAGGTTGTGAGGCATGAAAAAATAAACGACTTTTTTTTAAATACATTAATAGAACGCCAGTCAAAATCAAGTATAAGAAAAACAAGCAGCACTCAACTCAAACCACTTCTTGCACTGCAGTTCTAATTATAATTTATGTTCAGCTTTACTAAAGTAACAAGTAACATGCTGAAAGTAGAAATCTCTGATGCCCCCACTTGTAAAAATGTTCCTTATCCAAAAAAAGACCTGCTGCCTGACATCTACTTGTTTCATGGGGAAAACATGATCAAAGTAAAAAATGAAAAGCAAACAAGAAAGAAGCTTAAGATACATTGCTTAAAAGGATTACTGTACAGGTTATGGGCCACACGATTGGCATTCGGTTTATAGGTAAAGCCTGCAGAGATGACTGGAAGTCTCCAAGTGTAATGAGACTCTTAAAATAATGTAATTCTGTCCTTTATTACAAATACTGGCATATGCATTTCAATACCCAAGGCTTATACATTATCTAGTTAAGTATTCTCTACATGGCAACAGAAAGGCTTTAAATGTTGGCAATTCTTTAACAGTATGCTTATTAAAGCTTACTTGCATCTTGCAATCTCAGCCAAGCTTACCTGATGGTCATTAAAGTATTGCTACTTAAACACAGAGCAACAGGCACTTTGAGTAATAAGCATAAATCAACAGTACAAAAAATATGACAGAAACCAAACCAGACCATTCTGTAAAAATCAAGGACAGATGAAAAGCCACTCTAGTACTTGTGTCTACCTTGGATGGGTGGGATTCTCTGCACATTTACACTGCATAACTACTCCTTGCCTTGCTTCGACACATCCAGAGCCACTACATGGGGGAGTGGGGTGCAACAAGTATGTCACAGTTTGAAATGTCTCTGGCTGACTTGTGATGGCCCTGACACATTTGTCATACCTCTCAACCTCAGAGCAAGAAATCTGGACAAAGCCATACAAAGAAATGGGACAAAGGCCCAAAAATAAGGACAATTTTAAAAAATATTGCTCTTATAAACTTAGAAAGCTAATAGAGGTCTTGCATTAGTATGAATTTTCTGAATGGTATGAAATCTGAAATTCAAATGTCTGTCATTATTTTCTAACTTCAGTCTTTAATTATTTGTCACTAATTTGCCAAAAAAAACACAATTTTATGAAAAATGGACCAAAAATGTGATGTAAAAATATAAAATAGCAACACAATACAGCTGGGAACCTGTCAAAGAAGGGACACTTTAATATTAGTACTGCTAACTTGAGCAGCTGACAAAATAAAATAATCTACATGCATTTCTGAAATAAAAGTAATCTGATTATTACAGTCATTTCTTAATTATAAACCCTCCATGTTTTCTTCCAAAATTGCTATTTTGTGGAGGGATCATTAGGGGAAGAGCAACATTTTGAGTCAAAATCAGGGACAGTTCAGAGGTTTGGCTATGCCTAATTCTATAAAGCAATTTATTTGCATGTACCTCTCAACCTGTTAATGCAATAAATCTGGACAAGGCCAAATATATTGGGGGAACATATAAACAGTACTAAAAATTGCTCTTCTATAAACTGGGACAGTTGATAGAACAGGTCTTACTTTAGCATGCATTTTTCTGAAGGTTATGAAGTCTGAAACTAGTGTGTCATTATTTAGTGACTTAATTCCTAAATGATTTGCCAGAAAACCACAAATTTTATGAGGAACAAAACAAAAATAAGAAGCAAAAAATCTATTCATTCTTTGAAAATCTGGACAGTTGGGAGGTATAGTTCAGCTGGGGCTGTCTAAGTTTGCCGCCCTTCCCCCTCACAAAACCATGGTCGAATGGAGCCTCCCTGCAGCCATCCCAATGATCCATTACTTTGCTATTTCACTCCATTTACCATCAACACTAATGTGCATACTGATTTACTTCTATGATGATTTGAACTTCATTTGAAAGTTTTAGTTTGCATTTTACAGCACAAACACTAAGACATCTGCTAAACAAACTTGGCTTTAAACCTTCTCTGCCCTTGAAACTCACATTCATTGAAACAACATTAAAACCCACATTCAAAGAAAATACATTTTACCCGTGGCAGATAAAAATTAATTCTGGGCTGTTTTCAAATCATAGGCCCCTTGCATATGAAACATACATGTGCTCTTTGATACACCTTCCTATTGCTTTGAACATTTTTCCAGTAAACAATGAAACAAAACTGTCCAATTCAGAACATTTCCATCATAAAAGTCTACTCAAACTTCTACAGTCCACTATTATCAGTAAATATGCACAATTCTACAGTCCACCATTATCAGTAAATATGCACAATCTCTGAAGTAGTAAAAAAGTCATCTAAATAATTCCACGTTAAATAAATCTGTAATGAAGAGGTTGGTGCTAGCAATCACCTTTATATTTCATGGTTTCATCGAAAAATAAAGTGTTTGATGCCCCTGAGGAATAAATTGCCTAAATTACATTAAAAATAAGCTAGTAATATTGCAATAGGAAATGGATGGCAAACTGATAACAGGCTCATAGTTAGTATCTTAATTTTCAGTACGGCAGCATTCACCCCTTATGGGAGTAGAACCAACAACCTTCTGCATCAAAAGCAAGTACACAACCTTTTGTGCTATTAGCAATGTGAGCTGACTTAGCATAATCAGCACTAAACTTCTCTTCCCCTGCAGCTCTCAGCTCCTTGTAAAATCTACTCAATACTCAACTGCATCTCAACCGCAGCACAAGAAGTCTGGAAAAGCCAAATTTATTGGGGTGGGTCAAAGGGCAAAACCAGGGACACATTAAACATTGCTTGTATAATCTTGGAAAGCTGCTAGAATAAAATGCTGTGTTACCACCATACATTTTACTGCCAAGGTCCCTGTGCAAAGAGTCAGAACAACATACCACTATGCCAAATCACCTGCTTTGTGAAAGAAAAATGCTGTGTTACCACCGTACATTTTACTGCCAAGGTCCCTGTGCAAAACAGTCAAGAGCAACATACCACTACGCCAAATCAGCTGCTTTGTGAAAGAGAGGAAGACTGAAACTTAAATGGCTATCATTTAATGAATTCAGTTCTCACCATAGCTGTCAACCTCTTAGCACAAAACACCTGGACAAACCCAGTAATGAGGGAATACAGCCCTCAAACATATTCAGTGAATTCAGTTCTTGCCATAGCTGTCAACCTTAGCACAAAAAACCTGGACAAAGCCACTAACAGGGTATTACATTCCCAAAAATAAAGACAAATTTCAAATAGCCATCTTATAAACTTAAAAAATTGCTATAATAAAAGGTTGCGTTACTATATATTTATTGCTAGAATAAAACGTTTTACTATGTATTTTCTGAAGAATATGAAGTCTGAAATTCAAATGCCTGTCAATTTTACTTCTGATGGAACAAAAACAATTTTCAGCAGAGGCCCAGGGAGAAATACTGTAGACACATGTCTTTGTAAAATGGCAGGAGACCAGAGCAAATCCACACAAACACAGGGATAAGAAGCAGACTCCACACAGAAGGCACCCCAGCCAAGAATCAAACCAGAAAACCTATAGCTGTGAGGCAACAATACTGCCACTGCACCATCAAATATGTAAGGAACTAAACATTCAGAAACCTGAAGTCTGAAATTCAAATGCCTGTCAATTTTATTTAACATTTGTTAATCAGGACAGTCTGACTTGGAACAAAAAAAAACAATTCTCAGCAGACGCCCAGGAAGAAATAATGCAGACATGTCTTTGTAACATGGGAGGACACAAAAGCAAACCCACACAAACACAGGGAGAAGATACAGACGACCCCCCACAAAGAAGGCACCCCAGCCAAGAAGCAAACATGAGAACCTGCAGCTGTGAGGCAACAATGCTACCACTGCACCATCAAATATCAAGCATTGCAACATTTATAAACCACAGATATTATGAGGAACAGATCAGATCAAATATGAGGCAAAAATATGCAATTTTTTTACAAATGGTGGTGGGTAGGGAATTCAGGTCTTTAACACCTGCATACAAGGTACAGGGTTCAAGCCTGAGGTATTCCCTACCACACCACCATGAGCCTAACTACCAGTATATTGCACCAGCACACACACACACACACACACACACACACACACACACACACACACACACATGAGTTCCTGTACACTTACCTGGTCCACCACCAAATTAGATCCACACACACGGTCCCTGTAGTAAATCTAGATCCAGGTCACAAACCCCCGACGAGTGCAGCTGAAAAACCCGCGCAAATCCTGACCTTGCCCGTCGCGAGATCTTCCCCTGCAGCAATCCAATCCAGACCCGAGATCCTTCTCCTGACGCGTTTCCCCAGCGAGTTCCCAGGCAGTCTATGCAATTTAAAACTGCATAGACTTGTGGGAGCGCTCCTGTTCACGTGTCTCAATCAGGACTGCTGCTGCGACAATCTGCTCATGCTCCATGCTCCAGACTGTCTCAGCAGCAGTCTGGACTAGTGCGCAGTCTGGACTAGTGCGCATGCGCGAAGTCCACGAAATTTAAATTTTTTTTTCTTCTTTTTATTTCTTTTTGTTAGTTTGAAGTTTATTTTTTTTTTCTTATTTTTTTCTTTTTATTTCTTTTTATTTGTTAGTTTGAAGTTGAGGGGGCTGCAGTCCGGCAGTCCAATAGCACGGGCCGCCCCTGTCTGTTCCTCATAACATCTGTGGTTTATAAATGCTGCAATGCTTGATATTTGATGGTGCAGTAGTAGCATTGTTGCCTCACAGCTGCAGGTTCTCAGGTTTGCTTCTTGGCTGGGGTGCCTTCTTTGTGGGGGGGGGGGTCTGTATCTTCTCCCTGTGTTTGTGTGGGTTTGCTTTTGTGTCCTCCCATGTTACAAAGACATGTCTGCATTATTTCTTCCTGGGCCTCTGCTGAGAATTGTTTTTTTTTGTTCCAAGTCAGACTGTCCCGATTAACAAATGTTAAATAAAATTGACAGGCATTTGAATTTCAGACTTCAGGTTTCTGAATGTTTAGTTCCTTACATATTTGATGGTGCAGTGGCAGTATTGTTGCCTCACAGCTATAGGTTTTCTGGTTTGATTCTTGGCTGGGGTGCCTTCTGTGTGGAGTCTGCTTCTTATCCCTGTGTTTGTGTGGATTTGCTCTGGTGTCCTGCCATTTTACAAAGACATGTGTCTACAGTATTTCTCCCTGGGCCTCTGCTGAAAATTGTTTTTGTTCCGTCAGAAGTAAAATTGACAGGCATTTGAATTTCAGACTTCATATTCTTCAGAAAATACATAGTAAAACGTTTTATTCTAGCAATAAATATATAGTAACAACCTTTTATTATAGCAATTTTTTAAGTTTATAAGATGGCTATTTGAAATTTGTCCTTATTTTTGGGAATGTAATACCCTGTTAGTGGCTTTGTCCAGGTTTTTTGTGCTAAGGTTGACAGCTATGGCAAGAACTGAATTCACTGAATATGTTTGAGGGCTGTATTCCCTCATTACTGGGTTTGTCCAGGTGTTTTGTGCTAAGAGGTTGACAGCTATGGTGAGAACTGAATTCATTAAATGATAGCCATTTAAGTTTCAGTCTTCCTCTCTTTCACAAAGCAGCTGATTTGGCGTAGTGGTATGTTGCTCTTGACTGTTTTGCACAGGGACCTTGGCAGTAAAATGTACGGTGGTAACACAGCATTTTTCTTTCACAAAGCAGGTGATTTGGCATAGTGGTATGTTGTTCTGACTCTTTTGCACAGGGACCTTGGCAGTAAAATGTATGGTGGTAACACAGCATTTTATTCTAGCAGCTTTGCAAGATTATACAAGCAATGTTTAATGTGTCCCTGGTTTTGCCCTTTGACCCACCCCAATAAATTTGGCTTTTTCCAGACTTCTTGTGCTGCGAAGTTGAGATGCAGTTGAGTATTGAGTAGATTTTACAAGGAGCTGAGAGCTGCAGGGAAGAGAAGTTTAGTGCTGATTATGCTAAGTCAGCTCACATTGCTAATAGCACAAAAGGTTGTGTACTTGCTTTTGATGCAGAAGGTTGTTGGTTCTACTCCCATAAGGGGTGAATGCTGCCGTACTGAAAATTAAGATACTAACTATGAGCCTGTTATCAGTTTGCCATCCATTTCCTATTGCAATATTACTAGCTTATTTTTAATGTAATTTAGGCAATTTATTCCTCAGGGGCATCAGACACTTTATTTTTCGATGAAACCATGAAATATAAAGGTGATTGCTAGCACCAACCTCTTCATTACAGATTTATTTAACGTGGAATTATTTAGATGACTTTTTTACTACTTCAGAGATTGTGCATATTTACTGATAATGGTGGACTGTGGAATTGTGCATATTTACTGATAATAGTGGACTGTAGAAGTCTGAGTAGACTTTTATGATGGAAATGTTCTGAATTGGACAGTTTTGTTTCATTGTTTACTGGAAAAATGTCCAAAGCAATAGGAAGGTGTATCAAAGAGCACATGTATGTTTCATATGCAAGGGGCCTATGATTTGAAAACAGCCCAGAATTAATTTTTATCTGCCACGGGTAAAATGTATTTTCTTTGAATGTGGGTTTTAATGTTGTTTCAATGAATGTGAGTTTCAAGGGCAGAGAAGGTGTAATGCCAAGTTTGTTTAGCAGATGACTTAGTGTTTGTGCTGTAAAATGCAAAATAAAACTTTCAAATGAAGTTCAAATCATCATAGAAGTAAATCAGTATGCACATTAGTGTTGATGGTAAATGGAGTGAAATAGCAAAGTAATGGATCATTGGAATGGCTGCAGGGAGGCTCCATTCGACCATGGTTTTGTGAGGGGGAAGGGCGGCAAACTTAGACAGCCCCAGCTGAACTATACCTCCCAACTGTCCAGATTTTCAAAGAATGAATAGAGTTTTTGCTTCTTATTTTTGTTTTGTTCCTCATAAAATTTGTGGTTTTCTGGCAAATCATTTAGGAATTAAGTCACTAAATAATGACACACTAGTTTCAGACTTCATAACCTTCAGAAAAATGCATGCTAAAGTAAGACCTGTTCTATCAACTGTCCCAGTTTATAGAAGAGCAATTTTTAGTACTGTTTATATGTTCCCCCAATATATTTGGCCTTGTCCAGATTTATTGCATTAACAGGTTGAGAGGTACATGCAAATAAATTGCTTTATAGAATTAGGCATAGCCAAACCTCTGAACTGTCCCTGATTTTGACTCAAAATGTTGCTCTTCCCCTAATGATCCCTCCACAAAATAGCAATTTTGGAAGAAAACATGGAGGGTTTATAATTAAGAAATGACTGTAATAATCAGATTACTTTTATTTCAGAAATGCATGTAGATTATTTTATTTTGTCAGCTGCTCAAGTTAGCAGTACTAATATTAAAGTGTCCCTTCTTTGACAGGTTCCCAGCTGTATTGTGTTGCTATTTATATTTTTACATCACATTTTTGGTCCATTTTTCATAAAATTGTGGTTTTTTGGCAAATTAGTGACAAATAATTAAAGACTGAAGTTAGAAAATAATGGCAGACATTTGAATTTCAGATTTCATACCATTCAGAAAATTCATACTAATGCAAGACCTCTATTAGCTTTCTAAGTTTATAAGAGCAATATTTTTAAAAATTGTCCTTATTTTTGGGCCTTTGTCCCATTTCTTTGTATGGCTTTGCCCAGATTTCTTGCTCTGAGGTTGAGAGGTATGACAAATGTGTCAGGGCCATCACAAGTCAGCCAGAGACATTTCAAACTGTGACATACTTGTTGCACCCCACTCCCCCATGTAGTGGCTCTGGATGTGTCGAAGCAAGGCAAGGAGTAGTTATGCAGTGTAAATGTGCAGAGAATCCCACCCATCCAAGGTAGACACAAGTACTAGAGTGGCTTTTCATCTGTCCTTGATTTTTACAGAATGGTCTGGTTTGGTTTCTGTCATATGTTTTGTACTGTTGATTTATGCTTATTACTCAAAGTGCCTGCTGCTCTGTGTTTAAGTAGCAATACTTTAATGACCATCAGGTAAGCTTGGCTGAGATTGCAAGATGCAAGTAAGCTTTAATAAGCATACTGTTAAAGAATTGCCAACATTTAAAGCCTTTCTGTTGCCATGTAGAGAATACTTAACTAGATAATGTATAAGCCTTGGGTATTGAAATGCATATGCCAGTATTTGTAATAAAGGACAGAATTACATTATTTTAAGAGTCTCATTACACTTGGAGACTTCCAGTCATCTCTGCAGGCTTTACCCATAAACCGAATGCCAATCGTGTGGCCCATAACCTGTACAGTTATCCTTTTAAGCAATGTATCTTAAGCTTCTTTCTTGTTTGCTTTTCATTTTTTACTTTGATCATGTTTTCCCCATGAAACAAGTAGATGTCAGGCAGCAGGTCTTTTTTTGGATAAGGAACATTTTTACAAGTGGGGGCATCAGAGATTTCTACTTTCAGCATGTTACTTGTTACTTTAGTAAAGCTGAATATAAATTATAATTAGAACTGCAGTGCAAGAAGTGGTTTGAGTTGAGTGCTGCTTGTTTTTCTTATACTTGATTTTGACTGGCGTTCCATTAATGTATTTAAAAAAAAGTAATTTATTTTTCATGCCTCACAACCTTTTTTTTCCATCTAGATATTAAGCTGTCATGCAGCCAATGCATTGAAATATTTTTATTCTTCTACACTTCATTTTGTCTTGATTGGACTCTCATGACGACTGTTTGGCACCCAGTGCAGTATATTTAGTTTTTGTGGTTTGCTACTACAGGTGTGTGTGTGTGTGTGTGTGTGTGTGTGTGTGTGTGTGTGTGTGTGTGTGTGTGTGTGTGTGTGTGTGTGTGTGTGGTAGGGAATACCTCAGGCTTGAACCGTGTACCTTGTATGCAGGTGTTAAAGACCTGAATTTCCTACCCACCACCATTTGTAAAAAAAAAAAAACTGCAGTGTTTGCCTCATATTTGATCTGATCTGTTCCTCATAATATCTGTGGTTTGTAAATGTTGCAATGCTTGATATTTGATGGTGCAGTGGTAGCACTGTTGCCTCACAGCTGCAGGTTCTTAGGTTTGCTTCTTGGCTGGGGTGCCTTCTTTGTGGGGTCTTTATCTTCTCCCTGTGTTTGTGTGGGTTTGCTTTTGTGTCCTCCCATATTACAAAGACATGTCTGCATTATTTCTTCCTGGGCCTCTGCTGAAATTTTTTTTTGTTCCAAGTCAGACTGTCCTAATTAACAAATGTTAAATAAAATTGACAGGCATTTGAATTTCAGACTTCAGGTTTCTGAATGTTTAAGCCCTTGCATATTTGATGGTGCAGTGGTAGTATTGTTGCTTCACAGCTATAGGTTTTTCTGGTTTGATTCTTGGCTGTGGTGCCTTCTGTGTGGAGTCTGCATCTCCTCCCTGTGTTTGTGTGGATTTGCTCTGGTGCCCTGTCATTTTACAAAGACGTGTCTGCAGTATTTCTCCCTGGGTCTCTGTTGAAAATTGTTTTTATTCTGTCAGCAGTAAAATTGACAGGCATTTGAATTTCAGACTTCATGTTCTTCAGAAAATACATAGTAACACAACATTTTATTCTAGCAATTTTCTAAGTTTATAAGATGAATATTTGAAATTTGTCCCTATTTTTGGGACTGTATTCCCCCATTATTGGCTTCGTCCAGGTTTTTTGTGCTAAGGTTGACAGCTATGGCAAGAACTGAATTCACTGAATGTTCGAGGGCTGTATTCCCTCATTACTGGGTTTGTCCAGGTGTTTTGTACTAAGAGGTTGACAGCTATGATGAGAACTGAATTCACTAAATGATAGCAATTTAAGTTTTTGTCTTCCTCTTTTACAAAGCAGCTGATTTGGCGTAGTGGTATGTTGCTCTGACTGTTCTGCACAGGGAGCTTGGCAGTAAAATGTATGGTTCTAGCAACTTTCCAAGATTATGCAAGCAATGTTTGTGTCCCTGGTTTTTGGGCTTTTGACCCCCCTCCCAATACATTTTGGCTTTTTCCAGTTTTCTTGTGCTGCGAAGTTGAGTATTGAGTAGATTTTACAAGGAGCTGAGAGCTGCAGGGGAACAGAAGTTTAGTGTTGCTTAAGTGAAGTTGGTTTGCCTTGTTAATAGCACAACAGGTTGTGTACTTGCCTTTAATGCAGAAGGCTGTGGGTTCTACTCCCACAAGGGGTGGATGCTGCCGTACTGAGAATGTTCTTCTTGGTGAAGATACTAACTATGAGTCCGTTATCAGTTTGCCATCCATTTCCTCTTGCAATATTACTAGCTTATCATTTTTTTAATGTAATATAGGCAGTTTATTCCTGAGGGGCAATAGACACTTTATTTTTCGATGAAACCATGAAATATAAAGGTGTTTGCTAGCAGCAACCTCTTCATTAGTTACAGATTTCTTTAATGTGGAATTATTTAGATGACTTTTACTTCTTCAGAGATGGTGCATATTTACTGATAATGGACTGTGTAGAATAGTGCATATTTACTGATAATGGTGGACTGTAGAATTGTGCATATTTACTGATAGTGGTGGACTGTAGAATTGTGCATATTTACTGATAATGGTGGACTGTGGAAGTCTGAGTAGACTTTTATGATAAATGTACTGAACTGGGCAGTTTTGTCATTATGGGTGCATGCATTTTGTTTCATTGCTTACTGGAAAAATGTTCAAAACAAATTTAAAACGCCCTCTAACAACTGTAATATATTGTACAAGGAATATAATTTAGTACAATGAGGAAGGTGTATCAAAGAGCACATGTATGTTTCATATGCAAGGGGCCTATGATTTGAAAACAGCCCAAAATTAATCTTTTATCTGCCACTGGCAAAATGTATTTTATTTGAATGTGGGTTTCAATACTGTTTCAATGAATGTGAGTTTCAAGGGCAGAGAAGTTTTAATGCTAAGTTTTCATTGTGAGACTGCATTGCTTTGTTTAGTAGATGACTTAGTGTTTGTGCTGTAAAATACAAAATAAAACTTTCAAATGAAGTCCAACTCATCATAGAAGTAAAGCAGTATGCACATTAGTGTTTATGGTAAAAGGAGTGAAATAGCCAAGTAATGGTTCATTGGAATGGCTGCAGAGGCTCCATTCAACCATGATTTTGTCAGGGGGGAAGGGCAGCAAACTCAGACAGGCCCAGCTGAACTATACCTCCCAACTGTCCAGATTTTCAAAGAATGAATAGATTTTTGCTTCTTATTTTTGGTTTGTTCTTCATAAAATTTGTAGTTTTCTGGCAAATCATTTAGAAATTAAGTCACTAAATAATGATACACTGAGTTTCAGACTTCATAACCTTCAGAAAAATGCATGCAAAAGTAAGAACTGTTATTCTATCAACTGTCTCAATTTATACAAGAGCAATTTTTAGTACTGTTTATATGTTCCCCCAATATATTTTGCCTTGTTCAGATTTACTGCATTAACAGGTTGAGAGGTACATGCAAATAAAATTGCTTTATAGAATTAGGCATAGCCAACCTCTCAACTGTCCCTGATTTTGGCTCAAAATGTTGCTCTTCCCCCTAATAATCCCTCCGCAAAATAGCAATTTTGGAAGAAAACATGGAGGGTTTACAATTAAGAAATAACTGTAATAATCAAAGTTATAGATTACTTGAAATGCATGTAGATTCTTTTATTTTGTTAGCTGCTCAAGTTAGCAGTACTAATATTAAAGTGTCCCTTCTTTGACAGGTTCCCAGCTGTATTGTGTGGCTATTTTATATTTTTGCATCACATTTGGTCCATTTTTCATAAAATTGTGTTTTTTGGCAAATTAGTGACAAATCACTAAAGACTGAAGTTAGAAAATAATGACAGACATTTGAGTTTCAGATTTTATACCCTTCAGAAAAGTCATACTAATGCAAGACCTATTCTATTATCTTTCTAAGTTTATTAGAGCAATATTTAAAAATTGTCCTTATTTTTGGGTATTTGTCCCACTTCTGTGAATGGCTTTGTCCAGATTTCTTGCTCTGAGGTTGAGAGGTATGACAAATGTGTCAGGGCCATCAGTCAGCCAGAGACATTTCAAATTGTGACATACTTGTTGCACCCCACTCCACCATGTAGTGACTCTGGATGTGTCCAAGCAAGGCAAGGAGTAGTTATGCAGTGTAAATGTGCAGTGTGTCCCCCCCATCCAAGGTAGACACAAGTACTACAGTGGCTTTTCATCTGTCCTTGATTTTGCAGAAAGGTCTGGTTTCTGTCATATTTTTGTACTGTTGATTTATGCTTATTACTCAAAGTGCCTGTTGCTCTGTGCAATGCTTTAATGACTATAAGGTAAGCTTGTCTGAGATCGTAAGATGCAAGTAAGCTTTAATAAGCATACTGTTAAAGAACTGCCAACATTGAAAGCCTTTCTGTTGTTGCCATGCAGAGAATACTTGACTAGATAATGTATAAGCCTTGGGTATTAAAGGACAGGATTCCATTATTTTAAAAAGCTCATTACACTTGTTGGAGACTTCCAGTCATCTCTACAGACTTTACCCGTAAACTAAACAGAATGCCAATGATCATGTGTGGTCCATAACCTGTACAGTAATCCTTTAAGCAATGTATCTTGAGCTTGTTTCTTGTTTGCTTTTCATTTTTTATTTACATGTTTTCCCCATGAAACAAGTAGATAGTTGTCAGGCAGCAGGTCTTTTTGGATAAGAAACATTTTTACAAGTGGGGGCATCACAGAGATTTCTACTTTCAGCATGTTACTTGGTACTTTAATAAAGCTGAATATAAATTATAATTAGAACTGCAGTGCAAGGAGAAGTGGTTTGAGTTGAGTGCTTCTGTTTTTTATTGTACTTGATTTTGACTGGCATTCCAGTAATGTATTTAAAAAGTAATTTATTTTTTCATGCCTCACAACCTTTTGTTTCCATCTAGATATTAAGTAAGCTGTCATGCAGCCAATGCATTGAAATATTTTTATTCTTCTACACTTATTTTTGTCTTGATTGGACTCTCATAATGATGGTTTGCCACCCAGGGCAGCGTATTTAATTAAAGTTAGTTTTTGTGGTTTTGAGCATAGCTCCTCCCCTTTCTAGTTGGCCACACCCCTTCCCTTGACCCCACCCATTCAGCTGTCTCCTGCAGCCCCCCTTTGATTTGAAGTCACCAGCCGCCACTGTGAAGGTGTTAAAACTTTTAGTACCAAGCTTATTTCTTACCTAAGCAAAATGGCAACACACAGCAAAACAGTTAAGGCTTGTATACATAGCACAAGCATAAAACTATAATTCAAAGTGGAAAGTGATGATGAAGAAATGGGGGAAGCTCACGTAACATGGACAGACTGGGATTTTGGATGCAGATCTATAAGGAGAACAATAATCAAACAGAATATTATATTCATAAAGTATCAGAAGGTCTTCTAAGAACTAAGCCAACACAGGAATGGAGAAAGGAGATTCTGCTGAATGGGATGACTGCAATGAGGGATACAAACAGTAGGCAAGAGGGGATGGGAATGTATTGGAGAAAACTGGCAAAAGAACCAAGGTACTGGGAGCAAATAACTGGAGAGGGAAAGATAATAGAATGGGAAGATGCCAAGAACTTATTTGGACTGCAGGCTAAAGATTGCTTTCCATATTAAGGACTAATATTAGAGTATAGGCAAAGAGAAAGAAATAGGGGGGTTCCTAAATGAAAGACCAGCATTAGTAGAGTGTTTAGTAGAATCTAAAACAGAAGTTGCCATTAAGAAAGGAATAATTAGTACAGCATATAAAATATTGCATGATAACTATAAGACTCAACCAGAGGAGGTTAGAAAGGACTGGGAAGAAATATTAGATAAGCAATTCACAAAGAAACTATGGGGGATGTATGTATGTCTCCCAAATATGCAACAAAATCTAGACAATTTTATATCTTTGCCTGAAAGTGCTCACATAGCTATTTTTATACCCCAAGCAGACTTCAAAGGATTTTTCCTCGGGTAAACAGCAAATGTTGGAGGTATGATGGGGAAGAAAAAGATAATTGGGATTTGGGAGCATATTTTCTGGGGGTGTAATGAGTTAGTACACTTCAAAGATTTCTTGCAGACTGCTCTGCCAGTGATGGTGGATGAGCAAGTTGGAGTGACTAGAGAAATTATTTTGTTGAGCTGTGATAAAAAACCCGGAATTGATTAGACACAGTAAAGCCTTGCTGAGTCTAATTATGATGCCTGCCAAAAAAAAGCAATTAATAGAAAATGGAAATCAAAGTCTAAACCAACTTTACTAGAAGAAGTGAAGATAGTAACATAGTTAAAACAACAGGAACTGGGATCTTTAGAAAAGGGTAGGAGCAAATTACATACAGAAAAAAATGGGAACTGTGGGATCACTACATGCAGAGGAGGAATGAAGTTTAAATGAAGGCAGGATTTGAATGAACAATATAATAGTTGACTAACAATGACTGGGTATATTAAAAGTGATGTATAATGTTTTCATTTACAGTTGTGTCGGCATGGTTTGGAATGTTTAAAGTCTGCAACTGAGATTGTGTCACTATGGTATATTGTCATGTATGTATATATATATATATATATATATATATATATATATATATATATATATATACATATATATATATATATATATATATATACACATATATACATATATATATATATATATATATATATATGTGTGTGTGTGTGTGTGTGTGTAACATGGCCTGTGTTGTACTTGATAATTTAATAAAGCTGTTTCTTATTTAAAAAAAAAAATAAAGCAAAACAGAAACATAAAAATGTTTTACCCAGCTTAAATTACCTAAAGCTGTTTAAATGCAGATCGTGCCTTCATAGTATCATACATCACATCAATGTATTGACCACTTACTTCTGTGCATTTATAGAAAACTGTTCAAAATCATCCCTGTATTATGCTGTAGCTGTGGTATAATGCATTGATTATTTCTGTTCTTGACATTTTCTGTATTACACTTTTATGAGAAATGTTTACAATGCATCCTTGAGGATCACTCCATTACCATATTTTACAAACACTAAAATAAATAAAATTTGAAGATCAGTATGGCCAAGACTGAAACATCAAAACAAATATGATGATTCAAATGATAAGTTAGAACATTATATATTTAAAGAACAGAAGTGCTCAGCACCTTTGTGGTTCAGTTCTCTTCTTCCAGGTCCTAGAAGTTTGTTAGTTATTTAGTTGTTGTTCTTTGCAGTTCTTTGACATAAGATTTTCCTCCAATTATGACTAATAGGAGAAAGACCAGCAGCCAAACTTGGCTGTGGTAGCCACTTACGTTTTGATCTTACCACCCATATGGTGTCACCTGTTCTGTTCAGTGCGATCCGATCTTTGGCAGATACAGCAGCTAAGACACATGACCTACTATATACATGTTACAGCCTCAATAACATCCAAGCTGGGGTGGATATGAACCAACATGGATTACATTCTCCTAATGGGCAAAATAGAACTTTCAAAAAGGAGTTTTTAAATACGGATGACAGCAATAATCCGTGCCTACTTAGTAATGACTTGCATCACCTGCCTGTATCAGAACAGGCTGCTAATAATATAAATGGTGACTCAGGCAGCTGAAGCTCACTGGTTTTTAAGTTGCAAATACTGCTTACAGTTTTTAAAAAATGTTAAAAATATAGAATAGGAGAACTATTTCCTTGCTACTGTTTACAGTACAATATAGTACCACAAGGGCTATGTTGTTACAAATACCCTAACAGGACAACAACGGGCTCCACACTCTACAAGGAACTTACTAAAATTTATAATGATGCTGGACTACAAGCTTTGAGAATTTTAATAAAGAACAACCAAGAAAAAATGGAGAACCTGAAAAAAGAAATTACAGAGTTGAATTCTGTGACTTTACAACATCTGGACTTTGCACAGCACCAGCATTTCTTTGATGGGATTAATCCGAGAATTAGTAGGCATGTGGCCACACTTATACATCATAAAAGACAAAAACTTCAGCATGATCTACAATAATATCAAAGCCAGACTGCATACCCTCTTAAAAATCAGCAAGTATTTAAACAACAGCAACAAAATGTCAGGAGAGTAAACACAAGTGATTATGCAGCCACGGCTGTGGGTGGGAGTCAGCAAGAGTTTGTAACACTGGATAATAATGATCACCCTCTTCCTCCCCCCAATGTTATGGAGGTATCAGAAACTGCTGCTGCCTTACCTAATGTTCAACAAACTTTTTTTGTCCCCAAACCACAGGCCCTTTGAACACGGTACTAACACCACAGAGTCACTCACAAGGGAAGGGACGTGGCAGAGGGAGCAGACAGTCTCAAGCATGAACCATGAATACCAGGAGCAACCAGAGAAGATGAATGCCCAACCACTGCAGAATGTTTTGGCAGAAATTAACTCTACAGTGTTCAATCTTTCTGACAGAAGTTTTAGAGATGAACACCTGCAAGTCCTAAACAGAGGATTTACATTTATACTGGCACAAAGGGCTGATCTCCCAAACTTTCTTTTAGACTTTAGACTGTATTTGAGAAAATTAAATCTTAAAGTCCTTCTTGATAATGATAGAGATGAACCCTCCAACACCTTTGATCTGAATTCTCTTAGACGGAAAAGTATTTATAACCCTGCGCTTCATAATACACTGAGATTTTTTTTAAAGTATGTGACTGTGACTTGCGTGTACTACTTAAGGGCAACAAACATAGTAAGTGGTTTAATTTGACGACTGTTGAGTTTAAAGCGTTGCAGGAACTTAGCCTTGATAAATGTTTACACATTATGAAAGCAGAGAAAGGGACAGGGATTGTGCTTATGGAACAGGATGTGTATATTTCCAAGATTGAAACTACCTTGATTAACAACGGATTCTATAGCCTGGTAGATCCTGATTTTATTTATAAACAGTCTGAAGAGATATATCAGTTATTGCTTGCTCTGGAACATAATAACTTCCTTTCTCTTGAAGATTACCATTTTATGCATGTTCCTAACCCCAGTCTAGGCAAATTATTTGGCATACCTAAAATGCACAAGGATGCTGTTAACCCTCCCTTTAGACACATTGTGTTTAATAGAAAAACTAAAATGGAAAAGAAAGCTGAATACATTGACTCAGTGCTGAACCCTGTTGTGCAAGCTACTCCATTTTATTTATGTGATTCTTGGGCATTGTTCCATCAGATATTCCTGCTGGATACCATAGACTCAAACTGGATGTTAGTAACTCTGGATACTGAATCTTTATATACTAACATGACACACACTGCTAAAATAGATACTATTTATAAACTTATGTCCACAGTCCTGTGTAACAATTTCTTCCACTTTAATGGGAAAGCCAATCAGCAAATAAGAGGAGTTGCCATAGAGTCAAAAATGACCCCTGCATATGCTAACTTAGTTTTGAGTGCATGGGAAATGCACAATTTGGTTCATTCGCCTGGTTTTGTAAAAACTAAAATGTATCGTCATTATATTGATGATATCTTTTTTATTTGGCAGGGGTCCAGAAGGGAACTACATTCATTTATTCAGACTCTGTCTGACAGCATTGATTTTCTTAGTTTTGTTATTTCAGGTTATGGTTCTACTGTCCATTTCCTGGACACAGAGATCACTCTGGTTGCTGACTCATTGGAATTGAATGTGTTCCACAAGAAAACTTACAGAAATAATTTTTTAGACTTCACTAGTCAGCACCCACATTTTATGAAAGTGAACATTATTAGGGGGCAGTTTATTAGGCTGTCTCACTTAGTAAGTAACAATAATGTTTTCCTGCAAGAGTATAATTTTCTTAAGGAGTTATTTATACACAGAAACTATCCAAGGAAGCTCGTGGAGAACATTTCTGCAGATATTTGTTTAACACATACTACCAGATTCAGACCTATCCTTAGATTTGGCTTTGAACCGAAACAATTAAGGGACTCCAATACTGACCGTATGGCTAGCTTTCCACTACTGATTAGTGTAGACATGTTTTCTATCAGAAATATTATTTTCAAAAACTGGGATATTGTTACAAGCTGTAGAGAACTTGCTTCAGCTCTGAGCAAAAGCCCAAGCTTTTCTTTAAAAAAAACAGAATTTTTCAAGCTCTTCTGAAAAGAATGATAAACAAGTTTTGATTAAAGACTCTGAATATAGAAACAAGCCCCCAGGTACGTTCTCTTGTGGTGGGTGTGTCACTTGTAAACACATTTGAACAGGAACAGAGAATTTTTTCGACCTTTGTAATGTTAAACTGCTTTTTCGCAGATACTATGACTGCCAACGTAGCAATGTTGTTTATGCTGGTATTTGTGACACACATGAGTTCTTTTATGTCGGTAAAATGTACAGGAAATTATCAAACTGGATAAAAGAGCATTTAGCAGCAATCAGACATAATGATCAAAGAAATGCAGTAGGTAAACACAGTTCACTTTGTAATGGGTTTCAAACTTTTAAGTTTATTGTACTGGAAGAAGCTGCGATCCCTGATAAAATCCTCCAAAGCTAGTTACGAAAACAAAACCGCCACTGATTCTAAAGACAACCACAAAGCATTCTATAGCTATGCCAAGAATCTCAATGGCAACACTCAGATCTGCTCTGCGTTACAGCACAATGGCACTAAATATACAGACCCAACTGATATTGCCAGCATCCTGGCAGATAAGTTCAGTGCTAACTTTACCCCCCTCTCACCCCCTAAAGAGCCCATCTCTATACCGGAAGAATGCAAAGTTCCTGTAATCATGGCTGCACAGGTAAAAACCACACTCTCCAAAGCCAAGAACACAGCATCCATGGGACCAGACAACATCCCAGGCTGCGTTCTACATGGACTACAGAACGAACTGGCACTCCACCTAAGTACCATGTTCAGTCATAGCCTCACCTCAGGCTTTGTGCCTGCTGAATGGTGCACAGCGACAGTTGTCCCACTCCACAAGGGGGGAGCCACCACTGACCCCGGGAACTACTGCCCCATTAGCCTGATGAGCCTGGTCTGCAAGGCCATGGAACGTATCATCATGAAACTTATAAACAAAGACATTGGTAATCTCCAAACTCTGGACCCCACCAAGTTCGGGTTTGTAAAAGGCAGTTCATGTCTCCAACCTGAAACACTTCTTTGAAGCAGTCAGCAAAGCCGTAGACAAGGGTAAGGTGGTTCACACAGCCTATCTAGATCTTGCCAAGGCTTCTGACACCATCCCCCACTCTGGAATTATAGATAAACTCACTAAACTAGGTTTAAATCCCTATGTCACACGATGGGTTGCCAACTGGCTCACTGACAGAACTCACACAGTGAAAGTAGGAGACTCCAAATCCGACTTCAGACCAGTGACAAGTGGAGTACCACAGGGTTCAGTCCTGGGTCCTCTCCTGTTTGGTATCTACTTCTCTGAAGTACAGACTAACACAGAAGGTCTTTGGCTAACGAAGTTTGCAGATGACTGCAAACTAGGAGCCATAATCGAAACTCCTAACGATGTGGACATCCTACAAAAGGGCCTCACTGAGACAGATGCCTGGTGTCAAAGCCATGGCCTCAAGCTCAATGCCAAAAAGTGCATTGTCATCCCCTTTGGTAAAAACTCTGTACCTATGAACTACAATATAGGTGGTAGTATACTTAACACCGAAAGTGTGATAAGACACCTTGGGACACAGGTGGACAGTAGTCTCTCCTTTGATAATTACATCACCACAGTAGTCAGGAAATCCTTCTACATGGCACACCTCATCACAAAAGGTTTCTCATCCAGAAAAAAAGAGGTCATTGTTCCCCTCTACTCATCACTCATTAGACCCATTATAGAGTACAACACCCCTTTTGGTATGTACCTCACAAAACATCTACAACTGGAAAGGCCACAGAAATACCTCACAAAGAGGATTACCAGCCTCAAACAGATGCCCTACGCAGACCATCTAAAAAAACTCCAGTTTTACTCCGTTGCATATCGCCTACTGAGAGGTGATCTCTGCCTAACATACAAAGCTATGTCAAACCCAGAGCTGTTGGACATGCTCCACTTAAAGAAATCCCAATCCCTCCGAGCTATACGCACTAGCGACCTAAACCTTCTCACCACAATAAACAGAACATTCCAGAGGGATAGAGTCCTGTCCCAGAGACTTCCCATACTCTGGAATAAACTACCTATCTATATCAAACAAAGCTCCTCATTAGCACTCTTCAAGAAAAATCTTGATGATTGGATGGGAAATAGGAAATTCACCCCGGGGATCACCTCTGTGGCTCTGCTTGACAGTGGCACAGGAAAATAATTTTCTTGGGTGGCAAAAGCCAGGGTACCTTTTTGGCTGGGCTTGTATAGGCTCCAGGACCGATAGCCTAGTACCTACCTATGAACCTATGAACCTGTGGAACAACTTGATTCCTTTTTAGGTGACAGTGAAACTCTTTTAGAAGTGCAAGAATTGAAATTGCAGCTGCTTCTGAATGCTGAAACTTCCCCAGGCATTGCTGAAAACTTGAATATTAAATGTGTTTTGCGATTGTACAGGTGAATTCCACCTACTACATTACACATCTGTTTATCATTGGTGACTGTATTGTTTTATTTTGCAACATTGCTTAAACATAATGCTTATTGGTTGTTGTTGTTTTTAAAGAGAGTCACAACAAGGCTTTATTTCATTCTTTGTTTTTTTCTGATGAAGTTCTTATATCTATTAAAAAAACGAAAGTGCTCAACACCTGTTTGGCTAAGTTCTCTTCGTCCAGATCCTAGAAGTTTGTTAGTTTTATATATATATATATATATATATATATATATATATATATATATATATATATATATATCTTTTCCATTCCATCCCAGATTTAACATAATGTCTAATACACCATTAAAAATCTATAACAGCACCTCTGCCCTTTCAATAGTGCAAAGGAGAGTAGTACTGGAACTGAATTCATCCTCAAGTCTTGGTGAGTACCTTCAAGAGGTGGACCCTGTTTTTTACAAAATCTCACCAATACGACACAGGTATATAGAGTGTATTTTATATTGCATATATCATGGAGAGAAGTAGGTTAAAAATAAAAAAGACAGCTGGGTGCACAAGTCCCAGGATATAAAGTGCTCAATGCTGGTAGGCACACTGGTGCCAGAACTTGAAAAGATGACAGTGTAGAATCCTCAAGACAAGGAAACATTCCTGCAATGGGGTTAGGCCAGGCTCAGGGGGAGGATGGCCCCGCGTTGTAGAAGGAAGTAGTAGTTCACAAAAACTGAAGGCCAAAAAAAGTGCCATAAAAATGATATATTGGACTACTGAGGATAAGAAAGACATTATGTATTGTTACTATTATGCAAGAAGCCCAGAATTTCAAAAGACTAAGAGAGAAATTAAAGGATTGTTCCAAGATGACTTCACACTGAGTAACAGCTTGTTTCTAGCTCTTCCAGTGTAAAAAGAGAGAAGGCCAGTAGACTTGTGTTTATAGGTAAATTTCAGTAACTGGCTAATAAGTGCACTTCCTGGATGCTAGGAATAAAGAAATACAGAAGACCTGGAAAAAATCAGCTACAAAAAGTGAGGAAGAAACACTGACTAGGGAAAATTCTACAGCTGTTCGGCAAAACGCAATGCAACTTCAGATATGATTTCCAATAACCTACAAGAAGATATAAGACAACTGCATACAGACCTGGTTAAAATAAACAAAAACTGGTAGAGTATATCAACACAAACAACAAAAGGCTGGAACAAATGGAAGAAGCTTTAAACAGGTATTCAGAAGAGATGATAAAGCTGCAAAGATCAGAGGTTGAAATGAAGAAAAGGCTGGCTGAATATGAGACTGCTCAGGAAGAGCTGTTTCAAAAAAATAATAGAATTCGAGGACAGAACGTGTATGGAAAACTTGAGATTTTCAGCTATACCAGAGAGGCTGGAAGGAACAGACCACATTAAATTTATGAAAGCACAGATAAGCAACTGCACTGGTCTTCCACAGCAGGAATTTTATTTGAATGGGCACATCATGTGTATGCTCCAAATCTAGCTATGAGAAAGCAACACAGACCTTTAATAGTAATGATGCAATCATATCAGCAGAAAGAGTTGATTTTTGACAAAACTGTGGCAGAAGGACAAAATACTAAAAGTAGAAGACAGCTGAGTATATTTGGAGAATGATTACTCATTGTACACCAGGAAAAAGAGAAGTAAATTCATTCCTCTATTCAGAGAATGTTGAGACACAGGTGTTAGATTCAATCTGCTGTATCCAGCTGTCTTCGATGTATTCTTCCCTGGAGGGATAAAATCATTTTTTGATGAAGTGCCTGCTAAGGAGGAAATGCAAAAGTCTGTCCAACAAAAACTGAGCTGTGAAACAGGAGAATCAGCTTCTTGTTCATCTGGTGATAAAGACTACAGAGAGACTGCACCCATGAAATATTTTCCAGTATTTCAATGTAAAATGTTGAAGAGAAGGAAGGCAGCATGAGAGTTGACTAGAAGAGTTGAGAGTATGTTGGAAATGAAGCAGAGACAGGATTTGGGTGATGCTGAAGAACATTAATAAATCAGCAACTTAATGTGGGATTACAATGCAGTAATTATATTTGTGAAATATGAAAGCACAAGAAAACTGGAAATATTGGACTTCTTCAAAATTTGTTTGTCGAGTGGGTGACTCTAAAGTATATGCCCTACTTCATATCATTAATGCTCAGAAAAATGCTTTAGGAAGGGGATGAGAGGGGGGAACAGTAACTGTAAGTAAAGAAAACACTTTCTTTTCTTAACAGTACTATATCTGTGTTACATGGTTTTCTTTGCATGCTATTTTTGGGTGTAATGGGGATTGTAAACAGGTGTTGTTTTTATTCTTCTCCCCTCTTCTCTTTTTCTTCTTGTGCAGTTTTGAGAAACATAGACAATGTAATGATAAAAAAAAAAGAAAAGGAAAAAGGGAGCCTGGTTAAGGGGGCATGGCAGAGTTCAAATTAATGTGCTTTTGCCATTCTTGCATAAGGAAATGACTGATTAAGGACTTTTATTTTACAACAGAGAGCAAGTAAATGAACAAGAATATGGAATATTATAAGGCTTTTTTCCAGCACTTGCAAATATGTATATTAAGTAGCATTTCTGCAGCTGGTCTTCATGCCTCCATGCAGACATTCTGATAAAGTGAGACTGAAGACTGTCTGGTAGAAGGGGATTGGTTGAAGGAAAAGAAGAAAAAAACAGATAAATTGACTAGGACATAATGTTTCCTGGAAAAGATCAGGGGTTTTACCAGGTGTGACAGATTTAAAGATAATACAAAACCAGTTAGACTTGAAGTAAAGTTCTCTCAGTTTTTTTAAATGCAATGGGGATACTAATATAAACAGGTGCTTTTGTTTTGTTTTTTCTTGTTCACCTTTTTTCTCTCTTTTTCTCTGTTCAGTTTGAGAAATGTAGGTACTGTAATGAAAAAACTGAGGGGGGGAGGATATGGTGAGGAATGAGTGGGTCTGGTTAAGAAAGTATGACAAAAGAAAAATCAGTGTGCTTTTCCCATGCTTGTATAGGGAAATGGCTGGGTAAAAACCCTAGGCATTATCCAGTAACAAGTTTATTATAAAGCATGTAAATGAAAAAGAATATTGAATATTGTAAGGCTTTTTTCTGATACACAAGGTACCCTTAGAAGTTTTGTGTCTGGTTTGCATGTCACTAGAAGACAAGTTGATAAAGAGAAATGGCTTGGAGAAAGTGTTTACTGAAAGCAGTCAAGTGTTTTCTCAACTGGGAGAGTTTTAAAGATATACAAAATCAAATAGCAATTACTAATAGCAAAGGCTTTAGCACGTGTCTTAACATGTCTAACTTTTCTTTTTGGTTAACTTTAGCTTGTCAGTGTAGCAGACTTAGAACTTATGTTATTATTAGGAAGCAAAAACTTCACTATCTGAAGATGTACATAGTTTCTTCTGTTATTGTTAAGTTCAAATGTTTTAGGAGGGTTTTTTGGGATGTTGTTTGTTCTGTTTGACAGTTAAAAAAAAAAGTTATATAAGATATGACATAGGCGCAAATGGATATGATATGAAACAACTCTATAAAAGACCAACCTGCAAACAGTATATACATGTAACATAAAAGTTGGAACTAGACATTTAGCAAAAGGACAGTTATATATAAAAGGTGATAATAATAATAATTATATATATATATATATATATATATATATATATAAGAAAATTATAGTTTCTGTAATGTCTTTCAATCTGGATCGTATTACAGATAAATATAAAAAAGAAAGAGTAGTGAACTATATTAAAAAATGTAGAGTGCAAATAGCTATGTTACAGGAGGCACACCATGAAAGAACTGAACATGTGAATTTGTTAAAGGTTTTCAGGATGGTTATTCAGCAGAATATCTGTGGCAAAGGAAAAGAGGAATACTTATATTAACTGCAAGAGGAGCTCCAATAGTGATAGAAGAGGAAAAAAAGATAATGGAAGATACATAGTACTAAGGGGCTACTGGCTAGGGAGGAGGATTACACTGGTATGCATTTACATCCCTTCTAAAACTGCTATAATGGAGCTTAAGAAAATTCTGGGAGAAATAATCAGCTTTCAGCAAGGAATATTACTTATAGGTGGAGACTTGAATTTGGTTTGCAACACTGAAGATGTGTCTGGGGGGCCTAGAAGGGAAAATAAAACAAAGGAGGGTAGAGTTTTGAAGGAATGTATGAAAATGTTTGACATGGAAGATGTGAATTCAGTACTAGGAGTTTGGAGTGAATTTATGTATTACTCACTGAGATACAAAAACTGGGCTAGGCTAGATAGATTTTATATCTCACAGGAACCTTTACATTTAATTGACGGTCTTGAAATGCACCCAATAACAATTTTAGATCCTGCACCAATAATAACTAAAATAAAAACACAGGGTAATGAAATAAAAATGAGACACTGGCACCTTCCCACCTATCGGTTGAAAAGAGAGGAATTTAAGGTATGGGTTGTGGAAGTAATTCAGGAGCTACTAGAGAAGATAGAATTATGTTCTGAAAAGATAGCTAAGGAATGGGATAAAATTAAAGTGGAGTTTAAAACTAGGTTGGAAATAAAAGAAAGGGAGATATGGTTAAACAGTAACAAATTATTTAGAGGGCTTGACAAATGTTAACATATTGCAAAATAGGGGAATATCTCAGAACAAGAAAAGGAGCAACTGCCGAATGCTAAACATAAAATAAGGGATTATCTCGATAATATGCACGAGTTTAGAAAGATTGCTGTTAAGCAACTGTTTTTTTGATAATAATTCTAGATCACAAAAACTTTTAGCACAACAACTCAGGCAACGGAAATTGGAAAGTGCAGTCACCAAGCTTAGGGAGCCTATAACAAGGAAGATAACAACAGACCCTATAGAAGTATTAGAAATATTTCGGAAATTTTATAAAAATTTGTATAAAGCAACAAATATGGAAATCAAGAAAAGGTACAAATAGAAATGTTTATGGAAGAATTAAATATGCCAAAGTTAGAGGTAGACAAGGCTCAATTACTAACAGTTGGGCTAGGAAGGGATGAGATAAAAATGGCCATGTATAACCAATCTACAGGAAAGTCCCCAGGAATAGATGGTATTTCTGCGGAAGTTTGGTAGTTAGGAGGGGAAAAACTGATAAAGATCTGGAAGGTTTTAACAGTATTTTAAAAGGAGGATCAGTACCAGCATCCTGGAAGAAGGCTGTGGAAGCTGTAATACCTAAAGAGGGTAAAGATCCATCAGATCCAGATTCATACACATCCATTTCAATACTAAACCATGATTATAAAGTGTTTATGTGTATAATGGCTAAAAGAATGGCAAAAGTGATATCAAAATTGATAGATATGGATCAGTGTGGTTTTGTGGTGGGATGCAAACATTTGACAATATTAACAAACAGTGATGATCCAGAAGGAAGCAGAATGTAAGAAAGTACCAGTTTTATTGGTGGGTCTTGATGCAAGAAAGCATTTGACAGAATAGACTGGGACTTTATGAGCAGGACCATGAAAGCATTTGCTTTTCCTGATACACTTATAAGGTTAATTAGAAGAATATATGAGGGATCAAAGGTGCAAATTAAAGTGGGCAGGTCCTCTCTGATACTTTCTGCTTAACTAGAGGAACCAGGTAGAGTTGTCCACTTTTCCCTTTGTTCTTTGCTTTCTATTTAGAACCATTGGCAAAGAAAATAAGGGACTCAGAAATTCAAGGATATAATTGGTAAAGCTGGCTCTGTTTGCAAAACCAGAAAGGGACATTACAGTGTTGTGGAACATTTTAATACAATTTCATATCTTCTCAGGATACAAAATTAATAAAGCTAAAACAAAAGTAATAGCGATAAATTATGTACTCACATGAACTGGTCCAACAATATCCATATTTATGGGGACATGATAAAATGAAGTATTTAGGAGTATGGATTAGAAATGACTCTGTGGTGGCAGCTAAGTATATGTGGGAAGAGACTAAACAGAAGATAATACAAAAATTGAGAAAGTATAAGTTTTGTTATATGGATACTAGGATACAAGCCATTAAAATGTTTTTAGTCCCTTTAGTCTTATACACAGGTCAGGCATACTTCTATCAACTAGAGGAGAAGTTGTGGATAGCAATTAAAAAAAGAGTTGAATGATTTTATCTCGGAAGGGAACAGCAAGGGTCAACTGGGATAAGATGATTCTATCAAATGAACAGGGCAGACTAGGATTACCTAATTTGAGGGGTATTTTAGAGCAACACAGTTAAGGCTTTTATACATAGCACAAGCAGAAAACTATAATTCAAAGTGGAAAGGAATGATGTTAACACAGGGAGGACACTGAAGAATTAAGGAGAGATTGGGATTTTGGATGTAGACTATTAAGGAGAACAACTAAAATCATCCAGAGTGTATATTCATAAAGTAGCAGGGAGTATTCTAACAACCACAACAGCATGAGAATGGAGAGAAGAGATTTTGCCTTTACGGATGACTGGTCAGAGATACAGATAATAGGCAAGAGAAGGCTGGAATTTATTGGAGAAAACTGGAGAAGCAACCAAGGTATTGGGAACAAAAAACTAGAAAGGGAAAGGTAATAGAATGGGAAGATGACAAGAATTTATTTGGGCTGCAGGTTAGAGATTGCCTTCCCTATCAAGGACTGATATCAGAGTATAGGCAAACAGAAAGAAACAGAGGGCTCCTAAATAAAAAAAACAGCACTGGTACAGTTTTTAATAGACTCTAGAACAGACGCTGCCATTAAGAAGGAATAATTAGTAAAGCATATAAAATATTGCATGATAATTATAAGAATCAATCACAGGAGCTTAGAAAGGATTGGGAAGAGAGACTGGATAAGCAATTCACAAAGAAACAATGGGGGGATACATGTATATCTCCCAAATATGCAACAAAGTCTAGAAGATTTATAATCTTTGCCGGAAAGTGTTTACATAAGTATTTTTATACCCCAAGTAGACTCCATAAAATTTTTCCTCAGGTAGATAGCAAATGTTGGAGGTGAGACAGGCAAGAAAGTATCTGGGAACATATTTTTTGGGTGTAATGAGCTATTAGACATTAGGGATTCCCTGCAGACCACTCTGTCAGAGTTGCTAGGTGAGCAGATTGGACTGACTGGAGAGATTTTTTTTTTTTAGTTATGCTACATAATTGGAATTGCCTAGACATAGTAAAGCCTTGCTGAGTCTACTTATGGTGTCTGCCAACAAAGCATTTACTAGAAAATGGAAATCTAAGTCTAGACCAACTTTACTAGAAGTAGTGAGTATAGTAACAGAGATAAAACAACTGGAATTAGGATCTTTAGAAAAAGGAAGGAGCAAACTACATATGAAAAAATGGGAATTGTGGGAACAATATATGCAGGGCAGGAACAAGGTAAAAGAGGTAGGATTTGAATGAGCCATATAATGCTTAATTGATAATGACTGGATGGTTTAAATGTGATGTGTAATGTTTGCAATTACATTTGTTTTAATGGAATCTGTGATATAAACTGTTTGCAACTAAAGTAGTATCATTTTGGATGTTTCTTTCATTTATATAAATTTAAGATTGCCTTTGTCATATGTGAAATTTAATAAAGATGTTTAGAGAAAAAAAGAGAGAGAAATTAGAGGAAAGAAAATACTTGCACAAGAAGAACTGTCAAAAGCTTCAAATGCAAATTTGTGTTCATTAATACCACAGATTCATGAAAAACATTATATAGGCCACAAAACATTGGACCATTTGGAAAAAGAAGTGATTGAGGAAGTGCAAAAATATAAAGAACAAAATGTAGAGATTTTTGAAAAGTATAAGAAACATGGAAATGAGAAAGAAACAGAGATCTTTTAAGGTGCAATATTTGTGCAAAGAAGAAAGCTAAATTAATCAATACAAAAAAGTAGGTCCAAAGATGTTCAAAGAGAAATACAGGTAAAGGCACCCAAAAATGGAACATTTCACAATACAAAAAATAAAATCACAAACAGGGAATGTAGAACAGAAGATTAATGAAATAGAAGTTTAAAAAGCTGAAGTTATGGAATACCTGTGACGTGAAGGATTTAGTGTGGAAAGTCTAACACAGGTCATGTCACAGCATTACGGAATAATGAGTACCCCAAGTAAGGAGAAAGAGGAGGAGTGGGACACATCTTACGAAGGATATGGACATGAGAAAGAAAAAAGAGATTTAATATGGTGCAATGTTTATGCAAAGGAGAAAGCAAAATAATAAATACAAAAAAGCAGCACCAAAGATATTTGAAGAGAAATATGGCCAAAGGCATCCAGATATGCTACATTTTACAATACAAAAAATAAGAAAACAAAGAGGAAAGTAGAAAAGAGGATCAGTAACAGAGAAGTTAAAGAAATAGAAACTGAAGTTATGGATTACCTGCGAAGTGAAGGATTTAGTGTAGAAAATCTTACACTGATAACATCACAGCATGATAGAACAGTGACTAGTCCCCAAACTGAGGAGAAACCTGTGGAGTGGGAAGCATCTGATTAGTTACCATATGAAGATACTTTAGAGCCTTCAGTAAGAAACCAGTACAAAAGTTCAGTTGCAGTTGCACATCAAGGGAAGTAACAAGAAATGTTGGCAACTCTGACGCAGTCAGTGCTGTGGAGTACCTCTGAGCTCCCATATGAAACATAGGATGAAGCTGAAGAGAATATGCCACAGGAAGATGTTCTGGAACTTTCTGTAGAATGCCCTCAGGAAACGAAGAACAAAGAATGAGTCATTAGTTTAGAAGAAAATGATCTAAGGGAAGAGTTGCTTGATTTAACAGAAATAGCTAGACATATAAAGATCAATGAAAGAATAGATTACAGAAGGTCAGTAAGATCCAAAATGTTAGGAGTTTAATAAACAAATGAACACAGTAATCAAGACTGCTCATAGAAATTAATGCGATATAACAGAAGTAAATAGGATATATTATTGTGCAGCTCAATTAATAACAGATAAATTCTTACCACAAAAACAGAAGACAGTAAGGGAAAGGAGGGGGACACATCAAATGCCATCATGATAGTATTGAACAGAGAAAAGTATAAACCAATTAAGACAAGAAGTGTCGCTGTTAGAAGAGTACAGAAGAGGGAACAGATCAACAAAAATACTCAGAAAGATATATGTGATAAAATCAATGCTCAGTATCAGAACAGACCAGGATCTAGCATGCACTACTGTAGTTAATACAGCACAGGCAGAAAAACTCAGAACATATTAAGATAAATATTAAGGAAAAGCCATTATTTGGATAAATATATATAAAGTTCTTGTGGAAGAGAACAAAGATGCTGAATGGATATAAGAAGTAAAAGAAAGAGTAAGATGTTCAAATGTATAATATATGAAATGTGATGAAGTAATAGCCAGAGAAATTGAAACAAAATTAAGAAAAGCCCCTAATTGGAAACCCCCAGGCCCAGCTGTGGTACCTAACTTCTAGCTAAAAGTATTAACATCTTTACATGACAATTTACTCTGAATAAGAACTATTTTTGTGCACCCCAAACAGACACCAACCTGGTTAACAACAGGAAAAAAAACAATACTCCTACTTAAGAGTGAACCCTGCAAGATATCCTAAAAACTATAGACCAATAACTTGCCTTTCAACTATATATAAACTATACACTGGAATTCATGCTGACAGAGTTTATAGTCATTTAGAAGATAACTTAATCATGGCAATATAACAAAAGGGTAACAAAAGATAGTCATATGGAACAAAGGATCATTTGTTATTAAAGAAAATCATAATGGAGAATTATAAAAAGGGGAAGAATCTAAGTATGGCATGGACAAACTACAAAAAAAGCATTTGACAGCATCCCACTTCATGGATAAAAGAGTGCCTGCAAATATATAAGCTATACCCCACATTGATCAATTACATTACAGTGAGCATGAAACAGTAGCAAACCACTTTGCAGCTAAGCCATAATAAAGGACAAATTATTATCCCAGGGATAAAAATTCAAAGTGGTACATTCCAGGGTAACTCCTTGTCACAGCCGCTGTTTGTGTTGCCCTTAACCCATTAAGCTGTCTACTTAAGAGATTAGGTTGTGGTTACAACTTGGCTCCCAGAAAACAACAAAGTATAAAGACTTATCTTCTTTTGTGGAATGATTTAAAACTGTATAGTTCATCAGATGAGGAACTGAAAGCACAACTACAAGTGGTCAAAACTTTCTCAGATGATATAAGAACGTCATTTGGTTTTCAAAAATGTGCAAAAGCAACCTTTAAAGCACTAAAGCTGCAGAACCAAGAAAATATCAATCTGGGATAGGAATGTGATATACAGGAACTTGAGCAGAAGGGAGTGTATAAATACGTGGGTACTGATGAAGAATCAACAATAAAGCATGAACAAATGTGAATAAAATTTAGTAAGGAATATTTTAGAAAACTAAAATTAATACCCAAAATAGCCGTGACATCTAGGATCAAAGTCCAAGCTATAAACCAATTTGCACTTCCTGTTCTTACACATTTTGGGGGTGAATGACTGGCCCGAAAATGTATTGGATCAGTTGGACAGGAAAACAAGAAAAATGCTTCATACTTATTAAATGATTTATAAAACTCAGTGTATGCCAAGATTATATATTCCCCATTCTGAAGGAAGTATGGGCTTCCTCAAAATTGATTACATGTAGAAATCTGCAATCATAGGACTGTTACATATATGCTGTGACCTCACAAGATCCAAATAAATGAAAGTTTTAAATCATGAGGAAAACAAGTCTAAGATGACTTCCCTGCTTAGATTAGCAGAACTATATCGGTGTCAAGTGAGAATGGAAATCAGACCAGAAGTAGACAAAAATTAGGCAGCAAATGAATGTGCCAGAAAACAAAAGAAAAAAGTATAAGGTGAAGGATCGGATGAGAAAGCAAGAAATGTGGGAAATGCATAAAAATAATTGCATGTACAGAAAACTCCTGGAAAAATATAATGACAATCAGGATCTAATTCAGGAGTGGTTAAAGAGAGCTGAATTTAAACCAAAAGACGAAAGGTTAATATTGGTGGCCCAGGATATTGGACTATGTAAACGCTGGTTTACAAAGTCCATTGAACATGTCAGAGACACAGACAAATGCAGGTTTTGTAAAACTGAATTGGAAACAGTCGCACATCTTGTTGCTGGGTGTGATACACTAATGCAGAAGGCTTGTATACTGAAAGGCATTATAATGTGGCAAGACTGTTGCACTAAAGATTGTGCAAACATTATAATACTGAAGCAGCTGAGAAGCATTGGAAACATCAGCCACAAAGCATTACAGAAAATTATGAATTTTATATCACATGGGATCACCTATTACCAACAGTTTAAAAAATTGATGTGAAAAAAACAGACATGAGGCTGAGCTCTCTCAACATAGGACTGGCAAGACCAGTCAGGAGGAGAAGGTTACCACACACACTATAGACCCAGTCTCACATAGTACCATCACAACCTCAAATCATACACATAAACACACAAAGACATACTCGGCGGCTCTGATCAAAAATCTACCAAAACAGCAGAGGCCACCAAAGCAGACACCCAAACAACCACCACCTCAGAACACAACACCTGCAACACATAGACCTCACAGTCAGAGTGTCAAACAGTCACAGCCCTTAAGGCCAAACACAATGCCAGACACACTAGTCATTGGTGACTCCATAGTCAGACACACTGGCGTCCCGCTCACCAGACTGAGTAAGGAGAAGGTCACAGTAAGCTGCCTGTCGGGCGCTAGAATCCGCCACATAACGCAAGCACTCAGGTCTCTCAACAGCAGGTACAAATATGACTCAGTCATTGTCCACGCTGGTGTAAGCGACCTGAGGCGTACCTCCTTGGACTACATGAAAAGAGACATTGAGGAGCTCTCTGATTATGTAGCCCAGGCAGGTATGACCCTGACCTTGAGCAGTATCCTACCTTCACCAAGAATGATGCCACAATACAGAGATAAGATGATCAGCTTTAACAATTGGCTTAAACTCTGGTGTCATTCAAAGGGGATCAATGTCTGTCTGCCTGCGATGTCATCCTGCACAAGGCACGCTGCTTCGCTACGGACCGCTTGCTCCTCTCACCCCTGGGATTCGGATATTGGCAAAGGCTCTTGCCACCCCATAGTGCCTTTTTTAGGCAAGGCTCAAATACTAAACCTACCACCCTAGAACACAAAAAAGGAAAAAAACTAAGGGTAATGCTGCTCAATGCCAGAAGTCTAAATCTCAAAATGCACGCACTCGAGGCCCTTCTCAGTATGGAGAACATCGATGTCTGTGCAGTGACAGAAACCTGGTTCAAGGCTCCTGAGAGCACCCCAGCACTATCAGGTTTTACCTCTTATCATGCGTTCCGGCCCCAAAATCCGGACAATACCAAGAAAGGAGGGGGGGTATCTATATTCATCAAAGACACCCACACCTCAAGACTGGTGGCAACGCACGATGCATCGGAGACCATCCAGGTGCAATTAACCATAGGCAAGACTGCTCTGCAAATTGTAGCATGTTACAGGCCACCCTCACAAACTCAGGAACCTCACATGGCCTTCCTGAAAACACTAGAGGGGATAAATGTATCACCAAACACCATCATACTAGGTGACTTCAATTACCCTAATATAGACTGGGAACACTACTTAAGCCCAAACACCCTAGCCCAAAAGTTCCTGGAATTCATAAACTCAAATGCCATGGAACAACTAGTCACCATCCCCACAAGAGGAGAAAACATACCTGATCTCATCATCACGAACATGGGAGCACAATGTTCAACACGAAGTATACCCCTCACTGGTGAGATCAGATCACAAACTAATCTCGCTGGAGGTCCTCATCCCACCCCACCTGAAATAAAAAGACCACAGTAAAGAACTTCTCAAAGCCGACTTCACACTTCTAAAGACTAGTGTGGTCTCCTTTAAGGCCCCGAGCCAGCGGAAAACAGTACTCAAGCCGCTGAATCACTTACAAATGCCTTCTACCAGCACCTGCAGGACTGCATGGATAAGGCAATCCCAAGCAAAACAAAGACTCTTTGTACCAAAGGCAAGCGTCCACTCTGGTGGACCCCAGCCATAAACAAACTCTACAACAAAAGGAGGAAGCTACTACAAGATAGAGCAAAATCCTTAAAAGGTAAGACACCCTTGATCACTATAAGTAAAAACTAAGAGCTCTCATAAAATCATCCAAAGCAAATTTTGAGAGAAAAATAGCTAAAGACTCAAAAGACAATCATAAGGCCTTCTTTAGCTATGTTAGAAACCTGGGAGGAAACTCCCAGATATGCTCAGAACTAGTTCAAAATTATGTGAAGATTACTGATCCTACAGACATTGCCAACATACTGGCTGACAGGTTCAGTGCAAACTTCTCCCCTCCCCAAAGGAGAGATATCTATACCAAGCGATTGCAGCCCCCAAACATCTCCAACGCCCAAGTGAGAACTGCTCTCTCCAAAGCAAAAACACAGCATCCATGGGACCTGATGGTGTCCCCGGCTGTGTGCTCCACGAACTCAACGAGGAATTAAACCCACAGTTAGGACAGCTGTTTAATCTTAGCCTCACCTCAGGATACGTACCCAAGGAGTGGCGCCGCGACTGTGGTCCCACTTCACAAGGCGGTGCCTCCACCGACCCTGGAAATTACCGGCCCATTAGCTTGACAAGCCTTATCTGCAAAGCCATGGAGAGGATCATAATGGACCTCATAAATAAAGACATAGGGAATTTGCAGACTTTGGATCCATCCCAGTTTGGCTTTGTCAAAGGCAGATCATGCCTTCTAAACTTGGTTGACTTTTTCGAAACAGTCACCAAAGCCATTGATGAGGGAAAGGCAGTCCATACAGCCTACCTCGATCTGGCGAAGGCCTTTGATACAATACCCACTCGGGTATCATTGAAAAACTCATCAGCTTAAATGTTAACCCATACATCACAAGATGGGTTGCAAACTGGCTGAGTGACAGAACCCACAGGGTCAGAGTTGCTGGTGCCATGTCAGACTCAAAGCCTGTCACAAGTGGTGTACCACAGGGCTCAGTCCTGGGCCCACTCTTGTTTGGCATCTACTTTTCGAAGTACAAGCAAACACAGGAGGGTTATGGCTGACAAAGTTTGCAGATGACTGCAAACTGGGCCATAGTAGAAAACACATCTGACACAGATATCCTTCAGAAGGGTCTCACAGAAGCGGATAACTGGTGCCAGAGCCATGGCCTAAAGTTAAATGCCAAAAATGCATAGTCATACCCTTGGGAAAAACAAGGTTACCCCTAGCTACCAAATAGGTGGCAATCCACTGAGGACAGAAGAAGTTATCAGGGACCTGGGGACCCAGGTTGATAGTAGTCTGTCATTCGACACCCATGTAGCTAAAGTAGTTAGGAAGACCTTCTACATTGCCCACCTTATCATGAAGGGATTCTCATCTAGATCAAGGGAGGTCATAGTCTCCCTATACTCATCACTCATCAGGCCAATGATTGAGTACAATGCCCCATTCGGAATGTATCTGACCCGACACTTGCAGCAGCTGGAGAGGCCACAAAGTTCCTCACCAAAAGGATAAAGGGTCTCAAACATCTGTCCTATGCTGCCCGACTGAAAGAACTCCAGCTCTATTCAGTCGCTTACCGCTTGCTCAGAGGTGACCTTTGCCTAACATACAAGGCCATGTCAAACCCAGATTTGATGAATATGCTTCACCTCAAAAATCTAGATCCGTCAGAGCCACAAGGCGGGAGACTTAAACCTCGACACGGCTATTAATAGGACGTGCTGGAGGGATAGATTCATCACCCAAAGACTCCCTATGCTGTGGAATAAAATCCCGGTATATGTGAGGCAGAGCACCTCGCTGGCCTTGTTCAAGAGAAATCTTGACCAATGGATGGGAGATCGCAGATATACCCCAGGGATTACCTCAGTGTCACTGCTCAACAGAGGCACAGAAAAATAATGGGTATAGTTCCCCATACTAAAGGGGTGGCGTAAGCCACAAAACTATGGGCTAGGCTTGTAAATGCCCTCGGGCAGATAGCCTAGTATGAACCTATGAACCTATGAAACCTATGAACCTATGATAGTCCATAAAAATAAGAGAAATGTAGGATTATCACTAATACTGCTACACCCAGTGATTACAGTGTCTTATGTACAGAGAGAGAGACACAAAGTCATAAAATACCAGGATTTGCAGGCTGAAATGAGGGCAATGTGGAAGAAGGATACCCAGACAGCTGCAATAGCAGTAGGAACAATGGGTTTCATAAAAAGAATTTACAGTCATATTTACATATGCTAAATCAAAACCACAACTGGAATACAAAATTCTTTCTTTACTGCTTTTGCAGAATAAATGAAGACCACGTAATAAAAGACAGAAAATAATTTATTCTAGTGTCTCGGTGTTACCACCTTCAAGGAATAGGTTTTGAATTAACTAGAGGAGGTGAAGTTGTGTGGTTTAAATATTTACGTATGCTACCTGATGCAGGCATTTCTTGCTTCAGCTTTATCATCATATGTTTCTACTTATTAATTATCTAACCTTTCTAATGAGAAGACTAATTATTGTTGTTACAGCTGCAGTTAATATTTACATTATTATTACTGTTAAATAATGAAAGTTTGCAACTTACAAAGTAATACAAAAGCTTAATAAAAACTTCCTATAAAATCTGCAGCACATGTATGCAAGGTACAACATCTGCTCATGTCTTTCATTCTATAGACAATGCATGAAATAGAATAATATACATTTCTTATTCCTTGATGTTTGTAGCATATGTGTACATTTTACAGAGCATGTATTTTACATTCTGTTTGTTCTTTACACATAGAGTTTAGGAATGTTTTGATAGAAACAGAAAAGTTCCGATTAATACATGTTTATACATGTTTATAAAACTTCTAATAGAGGACCCATTCCCTGCTGTCACAATACATCAGAGTGTGTCAGTGTGTGACCCTTGTTCCAGGCTGCTGTGACCTTTCCAGGTTATTTCTATCCTGGTAGAGAGGCTGAGCTGACATTTCTAAAAACCACTGTGAAGTCTTATAGCTAGTTTACATCTGGCGTGACATCTAATTATTAGAGGAATTATTTTCAATGTAAATATTTATTCATACTGATAATTATGCCTTGATAAAGAGAAGAATTATTCATAACCACCATCTTATCTTGCCTGATGCCCTTTTAGCCAGGCATTGTATTTACATGCTGCTTTGTATTATTTTTATCACTGGCGTTCACATAAAATATTGTTCACACATGCTGCTCAGGTTAGATTTCTCAATGCTGGCGTCTCAAGAAATGTTTGAGATCCCAATGCTATAACACTACCGATGTATGAATTGCAGAAGGAATCATTACTGGGCACATTGCGGGTGCTGCAAAGAGCACTTCTGGCTAACATCAAAGAGTGAAACAATACTAATTTCATGAGCTTTAATCATACTTTGACTTAGGAATGGAGTCCATTCCCATCATGGCATTAGAAACCCAATAGACTTGAAGCAATTAAACCATGCAATATTATTGTCAGGGCATATCTACATTTCCCCTATTAATAACATTCCAGCCTGTTTCCAATCATTTTTCTACTATATTATACACCCTTACTTGCAAACATAATTTCTTTATTGCCATCTAAACTCAGACAAAATTAAAAACTGAAACATGGATATCTCTTTTCCCACTTGCTCAGCCTTCATATGCAAGCTTTGATTTCTGTTTTATGAGTCTATCACATCTGGTTATCGGTTTGCTATCTTATTCAATCACTTAGTCACCTGCAATGTGTTGTTTCTACTTCCCTTAAATACCCTCAGCCTGCTAAACAAGCATGTTTTATCACTTATATTACCCTATAATATGAAGCTGTGCACCTCACTCATGCCCTCCCAGAATGGTCCTCCCCTTAGCATGCCTTTTTTCTGCTAATTTGCCTTATAATTTCCTTAAGACTGAAAACTAACTAGTATCATTTAATTTCTAATTGTAACGTTCACTCTGCCTCAAATCCTTAACTGTATTTATCCATACACCACCATGTACTTTCTTCATATTAAAATATGTAATATAAATTCACCTTCACCTTAAAGATCAATCATGCATCCACTTCTCTTTATTTTATACTCCAACCTTTTACGGGCCCTGTACTCCTCCCCAAATCACCCATCAGCACCCACCAGGAGTGAAGGAGACATTGTTGCTTTGTAATTAGTTTAAACATATCTGGTGCCTGAGTTCATAAAGCATGAAAAGCACCAAAAAGTGTTTCCTTAAAACGTTTTCATCCATTATAATGATATGATCCATTTCTTCCATCTTACTCTTACTTTGCCATCCATCACCAAAAGATCCAACAATCACACCACCATAAACACAACTGGTATCTTTCAATGTTCAGTCCACCCAACTACTAGCTATTTCTTAGCTTCTTCATTTAGCTTTGCATCCTTATTTCGGGTCTATATTAAAATACCGAAACCTCACTTACGCGAATACCTAAACGCCAACACATAAATAGCGAACCGCGAGAACACCGAACGTCCTGAAGCACGAAATTTGAAATATCGAATTCCCATAGTTGGCCAACCCCACCACCCGCTACGTACTACCTACCCAAATAAAATAAATAATCCACACTTCCCCATATCTACACTTCACCCACATATCCCATAGCCTAATCAAACATTCACTACACACAAATATATCTAACTATAAACAAACAACACCCAACTACGGGAAAAGTGTAATTTATGTATATAGTCACCTACACAACTATATTACTATATATACACTTAATGTAATCCTACTTCTAACCCTAAAGCGTAGGTTGCATGTATTACTATATATGCACTTACCTTAACCCGCACCCTAACCCTAAGGTCAGTAACTATTGCACATTTACATTAGGGAGCTATACCAGATAAAGGCCAACTATGGGAATTCGATATTTTGAATTTCGTGCTTCAGGACGTTCGGTGTTCTCACAGTTCGCTATTTATGTATCGGCGTTTAGGTATTCACGTAAGTGAGGTTTCGGTATTTTAATATAGATCCCTTATTTCTCCATCCTCTAGTTTCTCAATTATCTTTCCAATTCTTATATAGTTTTTACTTTTGTTATATTATTCAAACCCATAAGGCAACCTGTAAACCTTCAATTACATGGGTGGATAAACACAGTTTACAGATCCTTTATCCAGCTCACTTTTAGTCCCATCAGCCAATGACACTTTATATCCTTTATCCAGATCTTAAGATGCCATATCAATGCTATAAATACTGAAGTAAATATTAAATAGATATTTAGTTCCTATGCCCTCTATCATCAATAGCAAGCCTGTGCATTGTTTTCACCTCATAGATACAGTCTTCCCTCCAAAATATCCATTATTAATCTAATACATGAATTTTCAATCCCTGACAAGCAAACCAAGCTTTGATTACTACAAATCAATTTAAGTAGTGTAAATATATTTTCCAACAATTTATTTGTTATACACATGAAACTGTCATATTTTATACAAACTTCAGCAAATTAACATTTGTTACCCCGACCTCCTTAGAAAAACAATAACAGCCACAAACAAGCAGGTGTTTCACATTTCAACAGTCAACTATTCTTTCTAGTGCTCTAGTACATTTCAGCCTTTCATGCTTGTCAAACACCTGGTTAAACCAAATGACAGAATACAAGATCAATTTAACAAGACATGTAACACTTTAATATCCAAATCTTAACAGTGGTTCATAATTTTTAAATCAATCTTTCTGCACTACATAATTTTCAACATGAAGCAGTACATTTGTCTTAAATGTTATAACTCCCATATTACACCATTTCAAATAAAGAAAAAAATAAATAGATTTACCTTTGAGAGAGCACTAGAACTATATCTTCCTTTACACCCTTAACAAATTAGCATATTTAATAAAGAAAAATTAAACCTTTCATGGTGGCATATAGTTTTCACATGCAAACATGTTTGCATTGCATAATTTACAAAATGAACCTGTACCTTTAACTCCTTTGCACACAATTTAAACAAGGTAAAAATATCAAACTGATTTCATTATTTAATTATTTATTTATTTATTTATCCTTTGCTGACCAGCTTAGTCCTAGTACATTGATGGCCTCTTTTCATGGGAGACCTGAGGTGGTATTTATTTAGACCAGGGGTATTTATATTGACCAGGGAAAAGTTGGCCAGGATACCAGGAGAATTTTCCTGCTCTTTTGGAGCATGCAGATTACACTCCCATTCCTAGCTCAGAGGCGACTGGGACGAGCAGCCAAATGGAGAGAGAGAGTTGGAGTGTTGATGGCACAATGAAAACATGGTTGGTATAGGTGTGCAAGCAGAAAAGCTGGTTAATAAGGGAAAAAGCTGAAGTTTTTGAGTCAAAAGAGATCATGGGGGGGGGAGATGTGAATAACAACAGTATGAGATTTGCCAACAGTTAGCATATAGCTGGTTTGAATACTGAGGAGATACAGGCAGAACTACAAACAGAGGTAGAAATTACCAAATTTTTATCAGGTAGACTGGAGAATGCACATCTAATTCTAATTCTGTTGAAGAAGAATGAGCCATATGAAGGATATGAACTGTCATTGGCTGATGGGACTAAACGTGAGCCAGATAAAGGATATGAACAGTTATTGGCTGATGGGACTAAAAGTGAGCCAGGTAAAGGATATGAACTGTAATTGGCTGATGTGACTAAAAGTGTGCTGGATAAAGGATATGAACTGCCATTGGCTGATGGGACTAAAAGTGAGCCTGATAAAGGATATGAACTGTCATTGGCTGATGGGACTAAAAGTGAGCCAGATAAAGGATATGAACGGTCATTGGCTGATGGGACTAAAAGTGAGCCAGATAAAGGATATGAACGGTCATTGGCTGATGGGGCTAAAAGTGAGCTGGATAAAGGATATGAACTGCCATTGGCTGATGGGACTAAAAGTGAGCCAGATAAAGGATATGAACTGTCATTGGCTGATGGGACTAAAAGTGAGCCAGAGAAAGGATATGAACGGTCATTGGCTGATGGAACTAAAAGTGAGCCAGATAAAGGATATGAACAGTTATTGGCTGATGGGGCTAAAAGTGAGCTGGATAAAGGATATGAACTGCCATTGGCTGATGGGACTAAAAGTGAGCCAGATAAAGGATATGAACTGTCACTGGCTGATGGGACTAAAAGTGAGCCAGATAAAGGATATGAACTGTCATCGGCTGATGGGACTCAAAGTTAGCCAGATAAAGGATATGAACTGTCATTGGCTGATGGGACTAAAAGGATTTTTGAGGGAAGAACAAGAAGGAGAGTGAATGATTAGAGGGGAAGTGCAGTCTCTTGAAAATACAAAAAACAGAGAGTATGCAGAAACAAATCATGTGGCTGTGATAAAAAAAATGTCCTACAGTTAGGATATGGACTAAAAAGGACCATGTTATAGATAGGTACTTTATTTGAGACAATATTATTGTGCCTTCAGGATGTAATATTTAAGGATGTTAAATACTTTATACATCTAGGTAAAGAATAGTTTTGTGATGTTACATTTGAATCCAAAATTTTATTAGAAAAGTTTTTACATATGTTTGAACAAAAGAAAAACATTTTCCTTGTAATGAATGTTTTTTTTTTTTTCTGGTCAAGGAACAAGGCTATGGAAAAATGTGCAATTTAGTAGAGATAAACATAAGTAACAGGATATAAAAGCGTGTTTAAAAGAAATTTGTGAAAGGGTTTAGTGAGGCAAAAGAAAAAACAAGGATGGTAGGGAAACACAGAGTAAGGGCTGGAAAGTGGATGTTACATTAAAGATGGAAAATTATCGTATACAGTATCTTCTGAGTGTTATATCAAAATCAAGTTATTAATGTGAAAGTGATTCATATTGTAAGCGTGAATGTGGCACAATAACATGCAATCGGTATGTGCAGAAAGTGAATATGAAAAATAAATGTAAAAAAGAATGTAGGATATGTATCAAAGAAGCAGATTATTGGTTTGATTGTGAAAAAACGATGATAACATAGAAAGGCAATATGAAAATGTTGATAATGTGATCAATGAAGAACAGCGAGAATATCAGACAGAAAAAGATAAAGAAAAATAAACAAATAACTGAAGAGAGTATAAAGGAATAGGAACAGAAAAGGGTGATATGGAGATATAATCAGAATTTATCTAAAAATCAGAAATTAGATTTAGAAGAAGGAGATGGGGAAGAATTCAGGAAGCAAAGGAAAAAATATAATATGAAACAGATTGAGAGTTAGCATGAGGAAATTCAAAATCTTTCTATAAAAGGTTAAAAAAAATAAAGAAATGATGCAATACTAATTTCACTGAATCTGAGTAGTCTCATAAGTAGGACTAGGAGAAAAGCTATTTTAGAATGCTGCAATAGATGAGGAGCACATGTTATATGTTTGCAAGCTATGAGATCTATTGTACAGCTGGACATAATTCAGATTTAAAAAATATAGTGGAATTAGATTATTTGGGATTTCAGAATAGAAAGATGTTCAGGAGTTGTGTTTCATGTTAAGAAAAATGTAAAATTAGTCAATATCTGTATAGTGATTGCAAGTAGTATTACTATTGTAGATACCAGATGTGGAAGTGAAAGTTTTAGATTAATAGGTGTACATGTACCACTTTCCAAGATGGCTGCACACTGATCAACAGCTTAACTTCAGCTCTCAAAGTGTGAAAAGAAAATTGAAAGACAAGTGCCAGGAACTCTGTCACTTTTATTAAATTCAGTAACTGGTTACTAAGTACACTGCCTGGATGCCAGCAAAGATGAAACTTTGATAGCCTGAGGGAAAATCAACTAGAAAAAGTGAAAAGAAAACACTGCCTAGGAAGAATCCTGCAGCTGTTCAGGTCCTGCAGAGCACCTTAAAGCTCTTTCCATCTACTTAGTCTTCTATAGATAGCTGAGGGGTGATCTATGCCTGGCTTACAATGCATCCACAGACCCCACTCTTATGAATCTCCTGTATATTCATAATTTAAACAATACCAGAAAAACAAGGTCTAGGGACCTAATTGTTTTCTGTGACTTAAACAGAACATGCTGGGAAAACAGATATGTGAACCAGAGACTGTCCCTCCTATGGAACAGGCTTCCCACCCATGTGAAGCTGAGTTTGTTTAAGCACAACCTTGACCAGTGGTGAGGAATACAAAACTTACACTGAGCCTGGCACCCATGTCCCTTACGGACAGAGGTAGCTTATAAATGCCTGGCCCTCAATGTCCTATTTGTATACAAGACATCATTATTCTTTCAGAAAAACTTGGCTAGGCTTAGAAAGACCCCTCCCCACCACAGGTTGTTAAGATAGTAACCATCTATAAAAAGCAGTTCAAACTCCAGCTTTGGTGCAACACATGGATTCCAGTAATCTAGCAGAACAAATATGTCAAATGTGCTCAGAGCTGATTAAAATAAAGGAAACACTGCAGGAGTTTATCGACTCAAATAACAAAAGGCTGGAAAAGATTAAAGAAGCTTTATAAAGATATTCAGATGAGCTGATAAAATTGCAAAAATCAGAGGCTGAAATGAAGAAAAGGCTGGCTGAGTATGAGACTGTTCAAGAAGAGATCTTTCAAAAATATGGTAGAATTAGAGGGCAGAGCATGTAGGGAAAACCTGAGATTTCCTACTATACCAAAGACACTAGAAGGAACAGACTATATTAATTTTATGAAGAAACAAATAAGCAGTTGGATTGTTATTCCACAGAAGGATCTTGTAATTTATTTATTTATTTCCAGGGAGAAAAGCTCCACAATACAAAATACAGTAAAGATACAAAATCAAAGTAAAACAACAAATGCAAAATACAAATACATTTATTTATTTTATTTATTGCATTTGTTTACCGGGATAGGTCCACTGGGCCTAAAAGAGCCCATTTTCAGTGGAGGCCCGGGGAGAAAAGCTTCAATGAGCTAAAGAAAAAATATAAACATTAATTAGTACAGAAGCAGAAACAGTGTTATAGACAGTAAATATAGTAACATATACAGAATATATACATAAAAGCAGGAATCTAGTTTGTTTGATTACAGTAATATATACAGAAAATATACATTAAAGCAGAATTCAATGAATTCAATCAGAGTGGTATAAACAGAGATCAGTATTATTCTACCAGTATCAACAAGTGAAGATAAAAATAAATATGGAGAAAATATCATCAGTCACTAGTAGCAAAAGACATAGTTTAGTAATCATATAAGGAGAGTGAAGAGGTTAGGTTATAGAGCAAATCAAAGAAGAATATTTACAATATTCACATAAGATTAATAAATTTGAAGCCATGGTTATAATAACCTAGAGGAACAAGCGAGATTTTGAGATTAAGAAAGGTTGCAGTTTAGAAAGGCAGACTGTTGGTGGGCAGTATTAGTACCTACATGTTAAGAAAGTCAGTGTAAAGTTGATGGAATAAAGCTTGGAGATAGTAGGGTTAGAAGGGAGGTAAGAGAAAGGTAAGGGATCATCTAGGTTGGAAGAATGCAGGTACATTTCCATTTAGAAGAGAGGTAGGAATTAAGCTGTATTTTAAATTTTTCCACATTCTGCATTGTCCTTAGGGTGGGAGGAACAGAATTCCAGTTTTTGGCTAAGGAAAAAGAGAGGAGTAGTTGTCCTGGTGGACGGTTAGGTTTGTGAACACTAATTAAGTTTTGGTGTTCAGATCTGAGAGTTCTGTTTGGAATGTGGGGGGGGGGGGTAATAAGATGTTTCTGAGGGTGGGGCATTTGGTGGGGTTGAAGAATAGTCTGTGAGCTGTGATAAGTTGGAGGTAATCCAGGTAGTTTGGAAGTTCTAGCCAATTTAGAGAGTGGAGTGCAACGCAATGATGGGAGGGGTTTTTGGCATTAGTGGCGAATTTGAAAATTTTGTTATAACAATTTTTTAATTCTGAAGTGATGGAAGTAGATGTGTTGGTTAGCAGGGGAGCTCTGTCAGAACAAATAATTAGAGAGCATAAGGTAAAAGAATGAGAATATGCCAAGAAGATATTTGGACTGCAGGCTAGAGACTGCCCTCCCTATCAGGGATTGATATCAGACTATATGCAAAGAGAAAGGGATACGGGAATCCTAAGTGAAAGACCTGCACTGGCTGAGTTTTTATTTGAATCCAAAACAAAAGCTGTTGTAGTAAGGCATATAAAATACTGCAAGATAACTATAGCAATCAATCAGAGAAGGTAAGAAAAGATTGGGAAGAGAGATTAGATAAACAATTCACACAGAAACAATGGGAGGACATATGTCTGGCTCTGAAATATGCAACAAAGTTTAGGAGATTTAGGATTTTTGCTTTAAAGTGTTTGCATAAGTAAATTTATACCCCGAACAGACTTCAAAGAATTTTTCCTTAGGTAGATGAAAATGTTGGAGGCAAAATGGTGAAGAATGAGGTACGTGGGACACATGTTTTCAGACTGTAATGAGTTGACAGACTTTAAAAAATTCCACACAGAATACTCTTTCAGGAATATTTCATGAGCAAATGAGTGTAACAAAGGCAATGATTTTTGAGCTAGGATAAAGGATCTGAATTGCCTAGACATAATAAGACCTTGTGAAGATTAATTCTGGTGGCTGCTAAAAAAGCAATTACTAGAAAACAGAAACAAAGTCTAAACCAACCATACTTGAAGTAGTAAATATTGTAACAGAGATAAAAGTACAGGACCTGAGGTCTTTAGAAATGGATAGGAGCAAATTACATAGAACAAAATAGAAACTGTGGGAACAATGCACAGAGAAGAATATGTTGTGTCTGTAGTTACTTCTCATGTGAACTATAATATTAAATAATCACTGTTGGCAACTGACACTTTTTATGTTATAGTTAAAACATTTAGGTTACAGTCCCTTCCTGGAGTTAATTAACAGACCTGATACACACAGATTTCTCCATGCACATACTAGGTACCATCACTAAAATTTTACTTACTCTGTTACTTGTGGCATTTATTTTAAATTAAAACCGATCATTACACATTACAGCAGTGCAACAGGTAGTGCAGTTTACTTTAGGTAGAAGCCTGTGGGTTATATTCCCACTCCAGCGAAATGGATTGTTGACACTGCATTGTGGCATGGGGGATGCTGCTCTCCTGAGTGCGTCATCATTTGGTTGAGACATTAAACTGAGGTCCCATCTGCTTGAGCTGGTGGTAGCTCAGGTGGATGCAAAAGATCCCACGGCACCTATCGAAATGAGTAGGTGCAGTTCCCCGATGCCCTGACCAAATTTCCATAAATAGTACAAATACTACACAGTCCTTACCTGAAAAGACGCTGCTAGCCTAGTGGGACTAACCTAGTGAACAAAGGATAAAGAATAAAAAAATAAATTACAATTTGTTACTGTGTACTCTACATTCATTTTGGGGTAGTCTAGCTCTGACCACACAGATTTAAATTCCTCATCAGCAGCATCTTGTCAGGTGAAATTAGTTATTCTAAAGAATGTAGAAATGTTGCTAGCTAATATTATTTTGGTATGTTGGATATAAAACCATTACAGAAATGGAGCTAATCACTTCAGCAAAACTATCACTGTGATATGACAGAGTAATCCCCCCACATGTACACAGACACACACACACACACACACACACACACACACACACACACACACACACACACACACACACACACACACACACACACCTAGCTTGTGCCATTTAGGGAATATGCTTTCTACTAGGCTTGCTAAAATAGGTCAGTCTTCAGTCTTGTGCACCAAATGATGTAGTTTATAACCCTGCCAAAACATACATACACACACACACACACACACACACACACACACACACACACACACATGCACACACGTCTAACTTGTACAATTCAAGGAACATTTTTTTCAACTGGGCTTCCTTCAAAGGGTCAGGGAAGTAGCTGCAAAAACTGCAAATGCTTGCAGCAACAAAAGAGGTTATGCAAATGGAGCTTGTTGTAACCCCAACATCAATGGTTAAAAAAAATCAAGACTTGTTTTTCACATAGTCATTGCACTAATGGCACATAAGGATACAACTAGTGCATACCTCAGTTTGGTTAAATTTACTTTTATACCAGTTTAAATGAACAAAATAGCTTTATTTGACTATCATTCGTATGGTTATTTATGATCCCTTTTCTTCTTTTCAAAACAGCTATCTTGTAGATATTCAGTCTGCTGGCCATGTCATTGCCTTTATTTCCTTCTGTTTATTGCTTATCAACCCATATCCATCAACTCTCTGTTTCATTAAGTTGCAGTTTCCTATTCTCTCTCTCTCTCTCTCTTTTTTGTACGGACTGTTTTCTGAACTTTCACCTGTTCAGTTGTTACTTTGACTGCACCCAGCTGGCTGTTTTCCATTGAGGCTCCTTCTCTCGGATTGTGTTTTTAGTTATTTTTGAGGCAGACGTGGTGATGTTAGTGATGCAGTAGGATGCTGCCTAAAGCTTAGGATCACAAGTCCTGCTTCACATTACAAATCCATGTCTTTTATCCAGCCCTGTGGATGTGAAGGATAAAGCCCTGAATATGACACAGACGACTTGCATTCATATATGTTTATAGGTTCATAGGTGTGTACTAGGCTAATGGCCCTGGAGCCTTTACAAGCCTAGCCCATAGGATTACCCTTGCATTGTGCCACCCGACCTTAGTTCCCAGTGTTTCTGTCAAGTAGAGCCACTGGAGTGATCCCCGGGGTGAATTTTCTATTTCCCATCCACTCATCAAGATTTCTCTTGAAGAGGGCCAGTGAGGCGCTCCACTTGACATGTATGGGAAGTCTATTCCACAGCATTGGCAGTCTCTGGGTTATGGACCTGTCCCTCCAGCTTGTTCTGTTGATTGTGGTAATGAGGTTGAGGTCTCCAGAGAATGTAGTGCAGAGGGATTGGGATTTCTTTAAATGTAGCATTTCTAACAGAGCTGGGTCAGACATGGCTTTGTAAGTCAAGCAGAGATCGCCTCTAAGTAGGCGATATGAAACAGAGAACAGCTGGAGTTTTTTTAGTCTGTCCATATAAGACAAGTGTTTAAGGCCTAAGATCCTCTTTGTGAGGTATTTTTGCGGCCTCTCCAGTTGTTGTAGGTGTCTAGTGAGGTACATGCCAAATTGGGCATTGTACTCGATGATTGGCCTAATGAGAAAAGAGTAGAGGGAGACAATGACCTCTTTCTTCCTGGATGCAAAACCCTTAGTAATGAGATGTGCCATATAGAAGGACTTTCTGACCACAGTGGCAATATGGTGGTCAAAAGAGAGGTTGCTGTCAACCTGTGTTCCCAGATCTCTTATGATGCCTTCTGTATTCAGTGGACTACCATCGATGTGGTAATTCATGGGAACCAGGTTTTTCCCAAAGGGGATGACGACACATTTTTTGGCACTGAACTTAAGGCCATGGCTCACTGGTCTCAGTGAGGCCTTTCTGTAGGATGTCAACATCACTTGGGGAGTTAATTACGGCTCCCAACTTGCAATCATCTGTGAACTTTGTTAGCCAGAGTCCCTTCATGCTGGCCTGGACTTAAGAGAAGTACACACCAAACAGGAGAGGACCCAGGGCCGAACCCTGTGGGACTTCACTCATGACTGGTCGACAGTCTTACTTGGAGTCAGCTACTTTCACACTGTGGGTTCTATCTGTGAGCCAGTTTGCAACCCACCTAGTGATACAGGGGTTAATGCCTAGCTTAGTGAGTTTTTCTATGATTCCTGAGTGGGAAATGGTATCAAAGGCCTTGGCGAGATCAAGATAGGCTGTATGAACCACCTTGCCTTCATCCACAGCTCTGGTGACTGACTCAAAGAAGTCGACCAGGTTGAGCAGGCATGATCTACCCTTCATAAAACCAAACTGTGCAGGATCCAGAGTTTGGAGGTTCCCTATATCTTTGTTTATTAGTTCCATGATGATGCGTTCCATAGCTTTGCATATCAGACTTGTCAGGCTAATGGCGCGATAGTTCCTAGAGTCTGTAGTCACTCCTTCTTTGTGGAGAGGGATGACTGTAACAGTGCACTATTTGGTAGGGACAACGCCTGAGGTGAGGCTGTGATTGAACAGGGCATACAGGTGAGGTGCCAGTTCACTCTGTAGTGCATGTAGAACACAGCCAGGGATATTGTCAGGTCCTATAGAAGCTGTATTCTTGGCCTTAGACAGTGCTGTTTTAACCTGTGCAGTGGTAATACTGGGTGCCTGGCAATCTACTGATATTGTGATCGGTCCTTTGGTGGGGGAGAGAGGGGTAAAGTTGGCACTGAATCTGTTGGCCAGTATATTGGCAATATCTGTTGGCTCGGTATAGGAGGTGCCATTGTGCAACAGCTCCGAGCAAATCTGGGTATTGCTGTGGAGATTCTTTACATAGTGGAATGGGTCCTGGAAGAGCTCACCCATTATGATGGACAGTAGGTGGCTTCTGGGTAGCTGACCATCACCATATAAGCAGAGGCTTACATGGTACCAGAATGGTCAGAGATATGAGATTGTGGGTTTTAAAGTCCAAAGCTGGTGAAAGTAGCCTTCATTATCATGTGTATGGAAGCACACACATGCATGGAGAGAGTGTATGATGCCCTAATATGATGCTAGTGCTCATGTCAGCCATAAGGGGTGTTGTTATGGCCTGTATATAAATGTCCTCTACACTGCTGCTACACTGGCAAGGACAAAAACTACTTCCATGGGTGCCTTAAAGATGGCAACTCCTGGTAGGTCTCACCTAGGGGATGCTGGGAACACTCAGTATAGGGAAATAAGGGACTCAAGATCAATTTGGGGAGGCTTAAAGACTGATAGGCATGGGAGTAAACAGCATATAGAAAAAATATATACTGCTTGCTGCTTCAGCCTGCGAAAACAGATCTTGTTTCCTCTTTATGTTATACATTTTCAGGCAGGAAGTACCTTTACTTAGCTTCAGAATACTGTCTGTGAATTAGCTAATTTACAAACAGAATTTCCACAAAGATTGTTAAAATGGCAGCCCAGTCCCCAGAAAAAAAGTTCTTATTTTTGGCTGCCAAAATGACATTCTGAACATTCACATCAACAGCTTTTATCACAACTCCTGCTTCAACCTTGGCAACTACCATCCTGTTTTACATATGATAAGCAATTAAAATAAGTATTAATATTTCCTTTAGTAAAGACAAAAAAAATCACGTCCCCATTTTATCAAAGAAGGCTAAGTCACTTGTTTACCTCTCATCTTTTAGTACAGCTGCTCTAATATCCTCAGACCTTGTGTCTTTATTTTCCACTCTTCCTTAGGAATTTCCTTTATTGCCCAACATCAGCTGCAGCTCTGAACTGTTGCCGTTCAGCTGACACAAATCTATCATCAAGTTTCTCCAGCTAGAATAAACAACTTTCCATCACGTCTGGTTTAAAGAGGGCACTTCATGTATGTCCATCATCTCTTTCTGAGCATGGAACAACACACTACACTATGTGTCATGAGTATTTCTATACCAGGGATTCAGAGAAACTTCTCAGGCCTTTAGCAGATGGGGTTTGAAACTGACATTTATTCCCTTTTTTCAAAATTCCCCACTGTTATAGCTAATTTAGAAGAGTAACATAAACATCAGGAAGATTCAGAGATAATTTTAAACAAAAATGTTATTAAAACAGCTCAAAGTAGCAAGAACAATCAGATAAAAATAAAACACATGTCAAATCATGGTAGAGCCAAAACAGTGCTCCTGTTATATTGCTTTGCTTTGTACTTCCACGATATTCATCATATAGATCACTGCTGCAGTATCCTTATTTATATGGGTTATATCCTGCCAAGCATATAACAGCCAGCTTCGAAAGCTTCATGGCACCTTCCACATGCCCACACTGTCAGACAGCCCAAACTGAGCTGACTAAAATATAAGTTTGGGTGCCAAGTCCTTCAAATCTTTACTGCGGCCAAAGAATATGCACCTCTAAGGCTTCCAATGATCGATGATTGGCTTGGTGCTGATTGCTTCCTAGGCAATTTCCCTTTGGGAAAAAAAAATACCATTTTATAAATGCTGCGTGTGTTTTACCACTTTCCTCTTCGGGAAATTATTTTAAAGCTAGGATTTTTTTTTGTTTTAACAGACTGCCATGAGATTGTATTGTACCTTTAAACGGAGGTACTCTTTTTTTCCTGTCAGTTTAAAATTAATCTAAAATAACTGAAAAACATTTTACTGTGGACAAATCATTTTTATTTTACTTTG
>NC_056727.1:111729731-111762231 GCF_019279795.1 Protopterus annectens | reverse complement strand
AGTGCTAAAATAGAAAACACACTGTCAGTGATTTTCTGTGAGAACAGGGAGTACAACATTGTTCGGCTGGTTTCTTATCAACCTGATGGCACTGCTACTGCAGAACATTTCTTTCAAAGCCTTTCTGTGAAAAGTACTTAATAGGCACTGCCACACTTATGACGCTGACATCATCACACACACCCGTATCCATTTGGAGATGTGTGATGACATCAGCGTTAACTTAAAAAAGGAAAGTTAAAAAAAAAGAAATCCGGATTTAAAGGGGGCACTCGAGAATTCGTGCCACCCTATTATTCCACCCCCCCCCCAAAATGGAAAATACCTAGAAATTAGGTACAGTTGAGAGGTATGTATGCCAGTGTTTTCAGTGGGAGAACACTGAAGTTCTCGGAAAATACTATAAGTTGCTACAGAAATAATTTCCAGAACCTCATCCATTTCTCTTGTTCTGTCTGCTTTAGGGGATGGGTGTGTTACCACCTTCAGTTTTCCTTATAGTCAGCCAGCTGCCCCTAAAAAGGCAGATAGGATGTATTACGTTCCTTTCAAGTTTTTATACACTATTCCCAAACCCGACCCAGCAGCTATAGCTTTAGTTGATGCCACTGCTGCTAAACACTTAGCTAATTCCAATTCAACTCTTTCTGATAAGGATGAACAAATTATTGATAAATATGGAAAATAGTGTAAACCTCTGCAATTTTGATTTTCAGAATTTTGAATGGTCAGGCTAATATGTTAAAGTTTGTCCTGAGTAATTGTGAAAGTATGAAGAATGTTTCATGTGCAGTTTCTTCTTGTGAGGAAAAATCTGCTTTAAATAATTTATTTTCTTTTATTGCAGATGTCACTACGCATTGTTTATAGTGTGTGTATGACTCTGTTGAGACTTCTTCCAGGACTATGGCCACTGGTAGTATTTTGATGAGGTTTGCATGGCTGCATTCTCAAAACTTCCCAAATGATTTTTTAAAATGAGATTTTAAATTCGCCTTTGGATAGAGATTTAGTTTTTGGCCCCTCTGCTGCAGAGGTGATCACGAAGTGTGATGAAAGAGGTAAGCTGAGCCAGGAAATTTCTAAGATTTGCTATCCCTCTTTTCTGAAAAATTTCCAAGGGATTTTCTATTTCCTCATCCAATTTTATCAAAAAGCAGAATAAACAGTCTGAACAAAATATAGATAAACAGAAGAAATTGCAAGGGGAAATCCAAAAAACAAAAAACCCTTAAACCTTCCTAAACCAAGGACCGTCCAGCAAGTCTGAATGACTATTCAAGTGACCTTGTGACCCCCTCCCACCCTGGCCGATTTTTTCTTCCAGAAAGTCTGAATATCCATTTTTCTCTTTGGCAACAGAAACTTCCAGACAAATAGGCTCTGAAGATAATTTATCAAATTTACAGAAGGCAGTGGGGAGATTCCTCCTTTGGCGGGGGGGGGGGTCTTTCCTCATCCTCCAGATCAGACTCTTTTGTTTCCACTGGTTCTTCATCACATGCTGTATCAAGGAGTGATAGAACCAGTTTCTCCTTCCCAGGTGGGGAAAGGCTTTTCTTCAAGAATGTTCTTAGTGCCAAAGAAAGAAAATGGAGACCAGTTCAGGATCTTTCTTTCCTAAAATTGTTTGTGATAGAGCCCAATTTCAAAAGTGTGTCACTTCACAACCTGTCACCTCTTCCTCCTCTTTCCAGTTTCCTGGTAACACTAGACTTAAAAGATGCGTATCATCATATCCCTATTCATCTAGACTTCAAACATTTCTTAAGGATTTGTGGTCTGAATCACATTATCAGTTCTCTGCCTTACCCTTTGGACTATACCTCTCAACCTGGAAACATCAAAAATCTGGACAAGGCCCGTGAAAAATATGTACAAATCTGTACGCTGATTAACATCTAATTTGCATGCATAATACCCCACCCACTCCAATGGAATTGTGGGATACCAACTTTCGAACGCAAATTGAAGAACAGACAACCAAAACATGGCACCAGACCAGAGTCCCCCTGCAGCCATTCCAGTATCCTGTTACCTGGCTATTTTGCCCCATTTCCCATAAACACTAATGTATGCATACTGCTTTACTGTTTACTTCTACAATGATTTGAATTTTATTTTTACATTTTACAGCACAACAATGCAGAAACACTGAGACACAACATCTGGTAAACAAAGCAATACTGTCTCACAATGAAAATGGGCTTGACATTAAACTTTGCCCTTGAAACTCACATTCATTGAAACAGCATTGAAACCCACACCATATCCAAAGAAAATGCATCTGGCCAGTGATGGATAAAGATTACCTTTGGTGTTTGGGCTATTTTCAAATCATTGGCCCCTTGCACACAAAACAAGAAACATACATGTGTTCTTTTCTTTATACACCTTCCTGACTTTATTAAATTATATTCCTTCCTTGTATAATACAACACATAATGTTAGAGCACATTTTAAATTTGTTTGAACATTTTACCAGTAATCTGTACTGCAGGCAATGAAACAAAACACATGAACCAATAATGACAAAACTGCCCAATTCAGAACTTTTCCATCATAAAAGTCTGCTTCCACACCCACACTATAAATAGAATGACAGTAGTGTAAGCCATAGGCATCTTGCACAGCGTTTCACACTTATTTTCAATTTCATTTTTTTTGGGGGGAAGGGAACAAAAGGTCAAAAACCAGGGACACATTTTAAACATTGCTTGTATAATTTTGTAAAGTTGCTAGAATAAAATGTGCTACCATCATGCATTTCACTGGCAGGTTTTGAACCCAGGACTCTATGCACTACATTCAGAACAACATACCACTATCCCACATCAGCAGCTGCCTGAAAAATAGGAAGACTGAAACTTAATATTTCTCACTTCTCAACATAGCTCAACCTCAACACAAAAAATATGGACAAACAACAAAGCCAATAATGGGGGGGAATACAAATTCAGTTCTCACTTCTCACTCACCATATCTCTGAACTGTTAGCACAAAAACAATAGGGAATACAAATTACAATAGGGGAATACAAATTGTGTGCTCACTTCATATCCTAGCTCTAAACTCTTAGCACAAAAAAAAAAAAGTATCATGTGAAATATGTGTGAAACTGAAAGCAGATACTTTTTTTATCTTTTATGTTACTAAGTATTCGCTGATTTCCATCTTCTTAGCACCACCTATATTCATGTTTTATTATATTTGGTGTTTGGGTTGGCTGCTAGGAGATTCCATTACACTCTTTTGGGTGCTATCAATATAATTTACCTCTTAGGTCTGTTTCTGATAATCTGCACCTAGAAGTCCTGATGTCCTTCTACACATAACTAGTGTCCTTTCTTCTTCCATAGAAACTACAACTATAACGCAGTCCTTCCTTTTCTAATTTCAGGAAGTTCTCTTGTTTTTTTTGGATTTGTAGACATTCTGCACTTCTCCTCTCCCATGTATAGATAGATGTGACTTTAAAACAGAGCTTTCCTCATTTTCTCATGGTGATGTTCAGCTAGACATGAAGAATAACAATCACTAATGACATTGTCACTCATATCAGACTTAATCTCCAGATACTCCATATATTACAATGGTTACTGCTGCACATCATTTCTGCTAAACACAATAATTCAGCATTACTTTACTATTGTTTCTTTATACTGCTGATATTTAGAACAACACACACACACAGTCTGGTAACCTTACCCTGAGTAGTGCTCCATTCCTCGGCTTTCCTCATGTTGCTGCTGTCCGCTCCCGCTCCCTGAGTAGTGCTCCATTCCCCGGCCCGACTCCCGTTCTGTTCCTTTCCCCTCATGTTGCTGGGCTCGCTGCTGTCTTTAATCCCTTCCTCATGGTGCTGCTGTCCGCTCCCTGAGTAGTGCTCCATTCCCCGGCCCGGCTCCCGTTCTGTTCCTTTCCCCTCATGTTGCTAGGCTCGCTGCTGCCATTAATCCTTTCCTCATGCTGCTGCTGTCCGCTCCATGGTCTCGCTGCTGCCATTTATCCTGGTGGGCTCCTGTTCCCCATGCTGCTGCCATTAATCCCGCCATTAACTTAACCGCCGGAAATGATGATGTGAACAGCCAGCCAGCCGGAAATGATGACGCGAGCTCCTTGAGCTCAATTCCGACTGGCTGGTAGCCTGACGGTGCTGACGTCATTGCGCACGTGATGACGTCAGCTCCGACAGCGGGATATTTTAAAAAATTTAGAAAACGAAAAGAAAAAAATCGGAAATGAAGGGGTGCCACTCGGGAATCGTGGCACCCCTTCATTTGGACCCCAAAACTCGGTAAAAACCGAGTAATTCGGAACGGTTGGGAGGTCTGCAAGAGTGCTCACAAAGTGTCTAGCTCCAGTTATAGCTCACTGTAGGCTACAGGGTAGCCACAGTCTTTCCATATTTAGATGACCTGCTTATCTTTGCACACTCTTTTTCAAAGGCCCAGGAATTTCCCTCATCGGCAAGAGATTGCTTACACAAGCTGGGATTCCAAGAGAACATTCAAAAGTCTTTTTTGACTCCTTCACACAGGATTGTGTTCCTGGGATGTCAACTAGACACCTCAGTTCAAAACGATTTTTTCACAGGAAAAAGCAGATCTATACCTAGATCTATTTCTGAGGTTTTCCAATTAAACTTCAGTCACTGTGAGCAAATACCTCAGGATTCTGGGTCTCACGGCATCTATGGTTCTCATGATACCACTGACAAAATTCCATATGAGAAAGATACAGTGGTATCTGAAGTCTCTTTGTTCCCAGCATCGACACCGTTTGTCTTTTCAAATCCCAGTGCAGGGGTTTGTCAGAACAGAAATCATTTGGTGGAGACAACATATATCCATAAAGCCCGGTCTCCCCTTCTCCCTCCCTGTTTCAAAGTAGTCAGTCGCCGCAGATGCCTTGGACTTTGCTTGGGTTGCGGTTTCAGAATGGATAAAAAGTGCAGGGTGTTTGAGGCACCAAGGACAGATGCAAGCACAGAAGTATCAAAAGATGCTTGCCCTGATCAAGGCACTCAATTCTCTGAATCATCTTTTGTTCCCATGACCTCTTCATGTTGTTACAGACAATACCACATTCATGAAATACATCAACAAGCAGGGGGGACCAGATCCTACCCCCTTTGCATCTAGCTATGTTAACGTGGGATATAGCTTCATAGTGCAGTCTCACTCTATAGTCATCCTAAATTCCATCAGAGCAAAACTGTGTGGCAAGCAGGCTAAGCAGGACCAGGGCAAACCCTCGCAAATGGAAACTAGATCGTGGGGTGGGAGATCTTCAAAGATTTAATTCATCTGTGGGGAGTTCCTCAAGTAGGCCCTAGCCTCTTCATTTCTTCTCCATATTCTGCTGTATGGCACCCCAATCTTCACCAACCTATCTTCTTCTTTCGGCTTTTTCCCGGTTAGGGGTCGCCACAGCGGATCACCTTGTCCGCACATTGATTGGCAGTGGAGTTTTACGGTGTCGAGTTGCCAGCCCGGCGCCCAACCTTCCACAGAAGGCACACTCACACGCACACCTAGGGCCAATTTAGAGTATCCAATCCACCTACAGCATGTCTTTGGGATGTGGGAGGAAACCGGAGCACCCAGAGGAAACCCACGCGACCACAGGGAGGACATGCAGACTCCGCACAGAAGGCACCCCAGCCGAGGATCGAACCGGAGAACCTCTTGCTGTGAGGCGGCAATGCTAACCACTGCACCACCGTGGCCGCCCTATCCCAATCTTCACCAACCTATAATCCTCCCTAAAAAGCAAGCTTGACTCCTGCTACAATAAAATCGCAAAATTTGCTACAAACTCAAAATACTGTACACACCACTGCTCTTCCCTGCAACAATTCAGTTGGCTAGAATCTCCCCACCACCTTTCTTACCTACAATTAACCAACCAGAAAACTGCCCTTCCCTGTCATCCATACTGACCACATACCATCCCACTCATCACCTCAGGTCAGAAAACAAAATGTTGCTGTCTATAGAGAAACCCAAACAGCTGTCAAATGCTATATTCCTATGCCATCTCCAAGCTATGGAACGGTCTTCCTCCCTCTCTTAGAATGATCAGCAATCCTGCCTTCTTCAAAAAATCCTTAAAAGTACATCTCCTCTCTCAAAGGATATGCGCCTGTTCCGTACCAAAACACCTGATATCCCACTCTAGGTCCCTATCACTATCAACCTCCGTTAATATTTGCTCTAACTCTTTTCTCTTACCTTCCTGTTTCTCTCTCCCACCTACTTCATACTTCTAACTCAATCTTTTTCCTCTTGCTTTGTACTTGTATATCTATACCCCTGTGCTTCTAGCCTCACACTACTATATGCCCATAATCCTGCACATAACCCATATACTTCCTCATCTTTCTTTCCTGCTCACAACTATCTATTCACTTTGCCATATCTACTATCACATCATCACACTGTACCTCTTCTACTATCTCTCTCTTCCACATATCTACCTCCCGCTTTACATTCATCCAATGTACTTCCTTTCTTCTCTAACACACTAAGACCTTTGTCTGTAGTTTACATACTTATAGTTAATGTGCATTATCTCTGTTACACATATGCTGTTTACACTTGCTTTGTAAATATTTTCTATGTACCAACATTGTTCATTTGTATTGTTTTGTCGCCTGTATGCAATTTTGTGGTGCTTTGTATATTGTGGAGCTTTTCTCCCCGGGCCTCCACTGAAAATGGGCTCTTCTTAGGCCCAGTGGACTTTCCCGGTCAACAAATGCAATAAATAAATATATAAATGAATAAATAAATAAATAAACATCTTTGCCTCCTCTCTGAACAACCAACTGGCAAGATTGTGTTCCAGAACACCAAGCAAGAAGGCCTGGAAAAAACATTTATTTTCTCTTCCTTAGACAGGAATATTCCTGCATGTTTTTCCCACTCTTTCCACTAAGAACCAGGGTACTTCTGAAGACTCAGAAGAAATCCCCCAAGATCATTGTGGTGACTCCTTTCTGGCCAAATCAACCATGATTTGCCCTTCTTTTGGAAATGATAAATGGAAATTAAACTTCCTCAGGACTGGATCTACTCACACAAGAATTGGAATGTTTAATATACCCAGACATCAATACATTTCAAATGATTGCCTGGATGATAGGGTCTAATTCATTTTAGGCACCTGTTTACTGAGAACATGCTTCAGGTACTTATAAGACAAGAAAGCCTTCTACTACAAAATCATATATTAGCAAATGAAAAAGATTTTCTAGTAAATGTCAACAACATAACCAGCACACGTTCAGGGCTAGTTGTTCCCTGGTTTTACAATATTTATGTGAGTTACTATCCTATGGTCTTTATTCCTCTACCAAGGTTCATTTATCAGCCATCCCATCCTCCTCTTTCAATGCAGTCTCATGTCAAAATGTTTAGAAATGGGTTTGCACAACAGGCCTCCAATTAAACTGGTGACTCTTCCTTGGGATCTAAATTTTGTGTTAAGAATACCAAAACTTGCTCCATTAAGCCAAGAAATCTGGCTGACTTCAGCTTCTTAACATGGAAAACCATTTTACTGATTGCTCTGACCCCTGCAAGAAGAGTATCTGAGTTCCAAGCTCTTATGTTGAGTTAACCCTATCTCGTTTTCCACAGGGACAGGGTTTCTTTGAAAACTGGTCTTTCTTTTATGCCTAAAGTGGTATCTGAGTTGACTTTAAGCCAAACTAGCCATCTCCCTGTTTTCTTTCCTGAACCTAAAATGAGTGAGAAAAATGATACTCCATTCCTTGGCTGTCCACAGACAACTCAGGTACTGTCTTGACTGAACTAAATCTTTCATATCGTCAGATCAGTTTCTTGTGAAGTTAAAAAGGGGCAACTTTTGTCAAAACAGACTATTTCCAAATGGTTGTCTAAGGTTATTATCCTTTGTTATACTCACCATAACAAAACTATTCTAGGCACAGTCAGGATCCACTCTACCAGGGCTTTGGCTTCATCTAAAGCTTTTCGGAAAGGGTTTGATTCTAGAAGTATTCTAGAAGCTGCTACTTGGTCCTCTGTACATACTTTTACAAAGCACTATAAGCTTGATTCCTTCTCTAGGTCCAGGTCAGGCTTTGCTAAGACCATTCTCTAGGGGCTCCACGACTCTTCTCCTTCCACCTGCCAAATGTACTAAGCTAGGGTAATCTAACCACAGAGCTAAGGCTACTGCAGCAATGATCAATATGATGAACATAGTATAGTTGTGCAAATAAACTTACCACAACAGTAGATATTTGAATGATCATTGCTGCATTAGCCACTCTCTCCCTCCATCCCCCATGTTTTTTTGATGTGTTTTTTATGCTAGAGTGTGGCCATTTATTTTTTGTTGTTCCTAGCATTGCCTTCTCAGGTCTAAGCTTCCCTCACTCTTTTGCCAGAAAGCTGTAAAGGGCTTGGCACCCAAACATCTCTTTTAATCAGCTCAGCTCCAGCTGCCTGACAGTTTGGGCACATGAAAGGTGCCCTGAAGCTTTGGAAGCTGGATAGCTGTTACATCCTTGGGATGATACAACCCATGTAGCTAAGGCTACAGTAGCAGTGATCATTCTAACATCTACTGCTAATTAAATTTACTTACACAACTGCACTTTTTTGAATAAATCCACAGACTTAAGCTTAGTTTGTTGTCCTACTTTATTTGTATTTGCACAACATGCTATTTGACATAATTAAATGTACAGGCCTAGGTTTTACATTAACCCTTCTTTATACACATCTGTTCTAGGACAAGTGTATATCTTTTTGATGAATACCATCCTAATTAACTCACAAATCCGATTGAAAAAAATAGTTGAAAATACATTTTGATGAGTCACATTTCACAGAAATTTTCATATACAGCTAACATACCTTTGAAAGCTTTTTTGCAGGGGGGAAGCCCACCATTCACTCCCCATGCCCCCTTATTTGAATATACCAACTCCACAGTTGCATAGATAAATAGAGAGAGAAAATGCCACACCCAGTGAATCACTGGTGGCACACAAACATATACAGATGGGAGGGTACCTCAAGAGATTGGGTGCTGGCAAGGCACAAATGGTCTTCTACTCTCACTTATCCTGTAATTCCTATGATCCTAAATCACACCAGAAATTATTATTTATAGCCTTCTACAGTTTTCTTTGAATGGTGATGCAACAAAATATGCTTCAGTAAAATGTGTTCCTGATTCAGTGAATACTGTATTCAGCAGAATGCAAAATAACCTCCAGGACATATCTGGAAGTCATAAAGCCATGACCCTGTACCTTTAAAAGAAGCAGTTAGGATAACTTTTTATACATACAGGGAGGGAGAAAGAGACACAGTACTAAAGCATGAGGCCTTAGAAAGAGAGAAAGAGCATGCACTGAGACCTGGGACCTGAAAGAGTGAGATTCCCAAGAAAGTGAGAGGGGTTTAGAAGATACCCCATTATATAAAAAGGTCTTTCTAAAAGCTGTATTAGAGGAATTATTATGATGTATTTGACAGGATGGCTTCCTCTCCTCTGGGAAGAAAGTGAATTACCTGTATAATAAATTCTGATGAAAGCTGAAGGGACAAAACTTATCTTTCCGTAAGTACTGAACTGTGTTCTGGAAAGCAATACAACAGTAAACTGAACTTGAAAGCTTCGGCATTGAGTAACTGAACTGTTAGTTTCCTGGAAGCTAAAGCAAGTCGAACAGAAACATATTTTATTTTGTCTCTGTTAAAATCTAGAGTTTTGAAATAAATTAAGCTGGCTTTCAGGTTATTTTTTCCTGTAGTATGCTGAAGAAAATTGTGTTTAACAGTGAACAAGAAAAAACAGTTTTTCACATATACTATGAAATGGGCAGATTCCTGGCTGCCTTTCTTGTACCCAAAGTAATATTCACACCTAAGAATAGCATGCTGATTTCCAGGTTATGTCTATTAATGCTGTTTTGAACAGAAGCTTCCCCTGCCACATCTAGAGCAGAGGGTCATTCAGAAACAGAAGATGGGCTCTAAAAGTGAATTAAACAAAGTAATTAATGAACAAAGTTAAAAGAATGCTACCAAACAGTACTACTATGATAACAGAAGTGAATTTTTCTAACAAAGTAGTTTATTCATGAAATTACTGAAAGGTTGGTTAACGAAGCTAAATGTAATGAATTTACTGAACTGGTGAAAACAATGGGCAGTATTTAGAATCGTTCTGCCTAAGCATAGTGGAAATTTGTGTTGGTTGTGCGCAGATACTGAGCAATTCAGAGGCCCCAGCTGCACTTAGGTGCAACAGTTGCAAGCAGTCTGAAAGTAGTATGCAAATTAAGGTATAATGAGATGTAAATGAGGAATGCGTGAAAATTCTGCAACTATCTTATGTAAATTAGATGAGATTTATAGTCACTTTTTGATGCACATCTCTGCCATGTGCATTTGTTTGCGTCTTTCGGCTTTTCCCAGTTAGGGGTCGCCACAGCGGAACTCCGGTCCATTAATGATTGGTAGTGGATTTTTACGTCCCAGGTTACCAGCCCTGATGCACAACCTTCAACGAAGGCACGCCCCATTCACATATGCCTCCACACAGAAGACGCTCTAGCTGAGAATCGAACGGGACAACGTCTTGCTATGAAGCAACAATGCTACCGCAGCACCAGCACCGCAGTTATCTCTGCCATGTGCATACCGATTAAAAAAAGTGAAGTTATGCATTTTTCATCTTCTTTGCAATCCATGATTGCCACCAGCCATCCCAAACTCACATCTTTATTACATTCTATCCCCTCCCATTTTAGTTTATATTATAATAGCAGCTTAATGAAGCACAGCATATAGCTACACAAGCAAACATACATACCACCTGATATCACCCTTCTCTCTTTAATAATCACTGTCTGCCAAGCACATTACTACCCCTTACCCCACCTCTCCACCTTTTCAGACACATCTATTTGCCCCCCCCAAAAAAAAAAAACCTCAGGGGGTTCATCTCTTTTGTAATGTCTTACTCTCTTCTCATCTAAACTTACACTCTCCTGCTTCTCTCCACCCACAACAATAGACCCCCACCACCACTGAGTGGAAATACATCATTCATACATCTCTTAAAATCCTTATTTCTCCTACCTCGGTAATTTCCATTCAACGTCCCTATTCATATACCCAAGTCTGCACATCCCTCACCCCTATCCTCTCCCTTACACACCTTTCATTGCATCCTACATCCACTCTCACTTATTCATACTACCAACCCGTCCCTCACAAGACACTCCCTTAAACTACCCAGATTACTGTGTAAGTTCTCCCCTATAATACTCCTCCTGCTCCTATGCAGCAACAGTGAACCTAACCATGGTCGATCTCTTTCATCTGGGGTCTTTATTAACATTCATAGTATCAAGAGCAAAACAGACCGACTAAACAGCTTTTCTCACTGTCCACCACCCTGACCTCATAGCTATAATAGAATCGTGGCTCAAGTCCAGTAATCCTTGCATCCACCACGTCTTCCCTGGGTTCAACTATTATCTTGATGGGAGACCAGGTTCTAGACCTGGCAGTGGAACACTACTGCTTTTTAAATCTGAATTAAATGTCCATCTCTTAGCTCAAAGCAATACTTCCTCAGATTCTCTTCTTAACTGTCTACTTCTATGAGTGCACTCCCCTAACAGCTTTCCTAATCATCTTGCTGTCACTTATTTCCTTCCTCCCCCTCCTTAGCCAAATTCAAAACCCTTCTGCTTGAAATTACCTCCTCAATAAAAGAATCTCAAAAACTTCAACCTGCTAATGGACTTCAATCGCAACCTTCTTAGCCCTAATCAGGACAATATCTTGGAAAACCTTAATGACTTCAAACTCACACAACTGGTCACTGAACCCACCAAACCAAATCCTCACTCATCTAATCACTCACTTCTTGATCTTATTATTACTAATAATCCTAAAATTATTTCCCAGATTTAGCCCCCTTCTTTTAGTGATCATTGTCCAATCATCTTTAATATCTCAACACATAAGCAAAATACCCCCCTCCCTCATATCATTCTGGAACAAATCCCAGTCCAACATTGTCAAATGAAAGACAATTCTAGCTTCATTAGACTGGTCTCCTATTCTCTCTTCTAGTGACCCTAACACTGCAGCATTCTTCTCACATAAATTCTTACTAACCTTCAGGACTCACTCTTTCCTAAATTCACATGGCCATATAAAACATCCAAAACAAATGTCTCATGTATGAACTCAAATGCCTCCTTAGTCTCAGAGGCAATGCCTGGCATACTTGGTTAAACAACCCATCCTCAACCTCCAGGAAACATTATATTTGGCTAAGAAATTTAGCTAAACAGGCAATCAGGTGACATAAAAGTCAAATTATGAAAAAGCATCAGTCATCCCTTCTCAGATCACCTAAAAATACTGAGCAGAAATCAACTGCCTGACAGGCTGTACTAATCCAGCCACTCTTCCTCATCTCACCTTACAGCCGCTGATTTCAGCCTCCACTTCAGTACACTCCTGATCCCTGATGCCATTAATAACCCCTTCTCTCCCACTAACCTCTCCCCTCCCTCCATTATTCCCACTTTCCATTTCAAAGCATTCAAAGCTAAACACGCTGTACCACTCACTACTTGCACTAAAAACTGACTCACCTGCTGGACCGGACAACCTTCTCCCATGGTTCTTATTCCAATATGAAGACTTCATAGTTCTACCCCTTCTTCACATTTATATTCTCTACCTAATTCATCACATCATGCCTGATATCTGGAAAATAGCCATTGTTAAACCCCTCCTGAAAAAAAAATAACTTTTCCCACACCACTGATTTCCATCCTATCTCCTTTCTTCTCATCCTTGGTAAAATCCTTGAAAAAATAGTTTACAATCAACTCACCCATTACATCTCCCAATGTCATTTACTATGCTCAAAACAGCATGACTTTTTAGCTGATAGGAGCACTTCCACAGCACTCTGGTCACTCACTGATAACATCTTCCTGGCTATGGACAAATGCCTCCTCACTAGAGTCATCTTATTGACCTCACCAAAGCTTTCAATCTGGTTGACCATAACATTCAGTTAGTCCACCTAACTGAAACTGGAATTAAGCAAGATACAGCTACCTGGTTTAAAAAATGATCTTTCCAATTAATACTTCTCTGTTCAGTTTCAGAGCACCCTCTCTGCTTCCATCTCTCTCCATAAAGGAGTCTCTTAGAGCTCCATTCAGGCTCCCCTTCTTTTTTCCATTTTCATTACTAAATTACCACTTTACCTCCCACACCTCCATCTCTTACTTTATGTTGGTGACGTGTTGCCATTTCACTTAAACCTGACTTCCTCAACCATAAAACAAGCTGACTTCCTTTCTCTTATCAAGTGGCTTAATAAAAAAAAGATAATGAGGAATACTTCCAAAACTAAAGCAATGATGTTTGGTACCTCCCCTAAATGACAGAATAAATCTCAGTCATTTCTTGTCCATGACCAACTTGATAACCTCGTTGATCAAGTCATCTCCTTCAAACACCTTGGTATGTGGCTTAGTCCTGCATTGAACCTTCACCTTCTCCTAGAACAATTTCAGAAGAAAATTAATTCCATCCTATTCTGGTCCTATATAAAATGTCCTCCTTTCTCTGCAGAGCAGTCAGGGATGCCATAGACAAAGGCATTCTACGAGCACAGCATGAATATGCACTTCCACTGGTTGCAGCAGCATCCAAGAAAAACTCCTCCACCATCTTAATTACTGGCAACTCCAAGTGCACTTTCATTATCCTCTCTCCCTGAAATGAACATCATTGTAACATGCTTAATAAAGCAATTTGGCTGCCTGTCCAATAACATGCCAACCTGCTTCTTGGATTCCAACTCTACAAGCTCCTCAAAGAAAATTCCTGTCCATCCCTTTCCTACAACTTCTTCAGATGGCCTCCTAGTTCCAGTCTAAAAACTCTTAACCACTCTGGTCTACTTCTTCAATGTCACAGAACCAAACTTCATTGCAGTGACCATGCCTTCCCCATCCTATGCTCCAAACTCAGGGAATCCTTCCTTAGTGATCTTAAAGACCTTGTGTCGTACCCATCATTTTGTGCTCACTGGACACATCACCTAATCCTTCACTCTCCCCTTCACTAGTCAAGCACCTTTGTCTGCCTCCCACTTTTCCCTACACTAATATGTGACATATCTTCCACTTTGCATATGTTGCATATAATTAAGTTCTATGTGCTCATCCTTACTTTTGCTACCTTTTACACTTTGTAATCTATCCCTTTACTATTTCCCTCTCTTCTTCTTCTTCTCTCCTTATTCTATCCATCACTTCCTACTGTTCCCTGTACTGTGCACTTTATTATTATTACTGTTATTAATTCAGTGCTAACGTCAGCCAATATTTTGTTTGTATTCATAATACTTTCTGTTAACTTGCTTGTCTACTGTCATTTATATTTGTCTGGGCTAAGACTGAAATATGTCCATTTGGATCAGTGCCCTTGTTATCAAACTGAATGAATGAATAAATAAATAAATGAATAAAGAAGATGCTTTGCTTTGCCAGCCAAGAAGAAGAAATTATATATGCAAATGCTGGCCCATTAGGCAGGGGCATAGTACAGGCTTTAGTATGTTTGTATGGCCCACAGATGGGGGCTTGGGGAAGCATGGCCTTTCTATACCTCTGGATACCAAAGTATGTATAGTCCTTACTATACCTGCCATAAGGACTTTCCACAGACAAGCTGGGGACACATTTGGCATCTTCTGCCTCAGAGATACTTCAGCAGTTCCTCAGCATACTCTTGGCTCATGTGGATCAGTCCATCTATTTCTAGCTGTCACCTCAGAACTGATCCAGTACCATACTTGCCTTCTGTGGGACAGCCTGCTTTCCTAAAATGCTCGGTGTGATAGATTACACCAAGATGCCATTAGGACTCTATCTTGATAACAGGAGGAAGTGACACCAGAACAGCAAGGGCTACCATTCCATCATCTGACAAGTAGTGTGTGATGCATGGGGTGCATCACCAATGTGTCAGCCCAGCATCCCGGTAGACCCTATTATTCCCATATCTTGCACATACGTTCACTCTTCCACCTGTTCCTGCATGGTAGGTTTCCTCATGGTCACCTAGTTGATAACTGCAAAGCATTTTAATGTTCCTAATAATAGGTATTTCAGTATCTCTAGACTGGTGTATATACTACTGAGAAATCATCCCCCAATTTTCTGTCATATCTCCCCTCTCTGTTTGTTTGTTTGTTTTTATTTCAGGTTACACAGGCTACCTACTAGCACCTTGACCAATGGCGCCAGTCTGTAATCCCAGGGAGCTGCCAAGGAGCTCTTCAACACTGCCCTGTCCCAGACATAGACAGCCATTGAGACAGTGCTTGTCTTAATCAAAGTCCATTTTCATTCCTTGTATGAGTCTGGGGGTGCCCTTCAATACTACCCTGCTAATGCATGAAGGATGTTTACTGCCTGATGCATTCTGCACAACTTGATCATGCACTGGTGTAGTGTGGAACTGTCACAGCTAGTCAATGATAGCGGCAGTGCAGCTCCCTCTCGTGTTCCTCCTACCAGTTACAATAGTGACGGTGGCCAGTTGAAGGCAGTAGCATGGAAAACAATACAGCAGGGTCATGCATGGTATATGGAAGCACAGCCAAACAAGCAGCATCTAGCCACAACTATGGGCCATGACATTTACAATAAAATAAAAAGCAGTTTCACAGATAATTGATGCACACAAACTTCAGTTTTTGAAGATGTACATAGTTTTGTGTGTTAGTATTAAGTTAATAGGTTTTAGGGGGATATTGGGGGGTGTGCTTGTTTTTTTTATTTCAGGGCTTTCAATAAAACAAAAAGTTTTGTAAGATGTGACATAGGCTTAAATGGGCATGACAAGAAACAATTGTATAAAAGTTCAACCTGTCAAACAGTGTATGCATATAACAGAAAAGCTAGAACTAGACATTTAACAAAAAGGTTTTATACATAAAAGGTGGGAATAATAACTTTTAATGCAGTGATGCTTTCTGTAATGTCTTTATATGTTAATGGTCTCACAGACAAATACAAAAAAGAAAGAGTAGTGAACTATATTAAAAAATGTCGAGTGAAAATAGTTATGTTACAGGAGACACACTTAGAAAGAACTGAACAAGTGAATTTGATAAAGAAACGTTTTTCAGGATGGTTATTCAGCAAACACCCGGGACAAAGGAAAAGAGGATTGCTTATATTAATTGCAAGAGGAGCTCCAGTAGTGATAGAAGAGGATAAAAAGATAATAATGGTAGATCAGTAGTACTAAGGGGCTACTGGCAAGGAAGGAGGATTACACTGGCATGTATTTATATTCCACCTAAAACTGCTATAATGGAGCTTAAGAAAATTCTGGGAGAAATAATCAGTTTTCAGCAGGGAATATTAATTACAGGTAGACACTAAAATGTGATTTGCAACAGTGAAGATGTGTCTGGGGGGCCCAGAAGGGAAAGTATAACAAAGAAGGGTAGATCTTTGAAGAAATTCATGAAAATATTTGGCATGGAAGATGTGAATTCAGTAATAGGAGTATGGAGTGAATTAACATATTATTCCCCAAGATATAAATACTGGGCTAGGCAAGACAGCATTTACATTTCACAGGAACATATGCATTTAATTAAAGGTCTTGATATGTACCCAATAACTATTTGAGATTATGCACCAATAATAACTTAAACAAAAATATAAGGTAATGAAATAAAAATGGGACATTGGCGCTTTCCCACCTATCTGTTGAAAAGAGAGGAATGGGGAGTGGAGATTATTCAGAAGCTATTAGAGAAGATAGAAATTTCTACTTAAAATATAGCTAGGGAGTGGGATAAAATTAAGGTGGAGTTTAAAAATAGGGTGGAAATAAAAGAAAGGGAGCTATGGTTAAGAAGTAACAATAATTATTTAGAAGGACTGACAAATGTTGAAGTATTGCAGAATAGGGGTAATCTCACAGAACAAGAAAATGATCAACTGCAGAATACTAAGCAGAAAATAATGGATTACCTCGATAATATGCATGAGCTTAGAAAGATTGCTATTAAGCAGCTGTTATTTGATAATAATACTAGAGCACAAAATCTGTTAGCATGACTCAGGCAACAGAAAGTAGAAAGGGCTGTCACCAAGCTTTGGGAGCATATAACAAGGAAGGTAACAAGAGATCCTGTAGAGGTATTAGAAATATTTCAGAAATTCTATGAAAGTCTGTATAAAGCAGAGAAATATGGAAATCAAGAAAAGGTACAAATGGAAATGTTTATGGAAGAATTAAATATGCCAAGGTTTGAGGCAGATGAGGCTCAAATGCTAATGGTTAGGATAGGAGGAGATGAGATAACAATTGTGATGTATTACCAATATACAGGAAAGTCCACAGGAATAGATGATATTCCTGTGGAAGTTTGGAAGCAGTGAGGGAAAGAAACTGACAACGATCTAGAAGGTTTTGTTTAACAGTATTTTAAGAGGACAATACCAACATCCTAAAAGAAAGCAGTGGTAGCTGTAACACCTAAAAAGGCTAAAGATCCATCAGACGCAGGTTCATACAGGCCCATTTCAATACTAAACCATGATTATAAAGTGTTTATGTCTATAATGGCTAAAAGAATGACAAAATTAATGACAAAATTGATAGATATGGATCAATGTGGTTTTATTGAGGGAAGGCAAATATTTAGAACATTGATGATCCAGAGGGAAGCATTTATGGGGAAATGATAAAATGAATTATTTAGGAGTGCGGATTAAAAATGATTATAGTGTGGCAGGTAAGAAAATAGCACTGTTGTTGGTGGGTCTTGATGCAGAGAAAGCATTTGACAGAGTAAGCTGGGACTTTATGAGTAGGGCAATGGAAACATTTGCATTTCCTGTAAAAATTCTTAGGTTGATTAGGAAGATACATAAGGGATCAGAGTCAAAAACTGAAGTGGATGGGGTCCTCTCTAATAATTTCTGCTTGAGCAGAGGAGCCAGGCATGGGTGTCCTCTCTCCCATTTGTTATTTGCATTATATTTAGAACCACTGGCAAAGAAAAATATCCATACATGAATTGGTTCAGCAATATCCGTATTTATGGGGAAATGATAAAATTAATTATTTAGGAATATGGATTAAAAATTATTCTGGTGTAGCAGCTAAGGTTATGTGAGAAGAGACTAAACAAAAGATAATACAAAAACTGAGAAAATGGAAGCTTTTTTATATGAATATGTGTAGTAAGATACAAGCAGTTAAAATGTTTAGTCCCTTTAGTTTTATGCACAGGTCAGTCATATTTTTATCAAGCAGATGAGAAGTTGTGGATAGCAATTAATAAAGCACTGAAGGACTTTATCCGGGAGGGGAAGATGGCAAGAGTTAAGTGGGGTAAGCTGACTCTTCCGGTAGAACAGGGGAGACTGGAATTACCTAATTTGAAGGGGTATTTCAGAGCAACACAGTTAAGGCTCCTATATATAGCATAAGCAGAAAACTATAATTCAAACTGGAAAGGGATGATGTTGAAACAGAGAAGAAACTCAAGAAACAAGGAGAGACTTGGATTCTGGATGCGGGCCTTTAAGGAGAATAACAATAATCATACAGAATATTATATTCATAAAGTATTCTAAGAACTAAACCAACAAGGGAATGGAGAAAGGAGATTCTGCTGATAGGGATGACTGCAATTAGGGATACAGACAATAGGCAAATGGGGGCTGGAATTTATTGGACAAAACTGGCAAAGGAACCAAGGTATTAGGAGCAAATGACTAGAGAGGAAAATGTAATAGAATGGGAAGAGGCCAAGAATTTATTTGTACTGCAGGTTAGAGACTGCCTTCCCTATCAAGTAGTGATATCAGATTATAGGCAAAGAGAAAGAAATAGGGGGTCTAAACAAAATACCAGTACTGGTAGAGTTTTTAGTAGAATCTAGAACAGAAGCTGTCATTAAAAAAGGAATAATTAGCAGAGCATATAAAATACTGCATGATAACTTTAAGAATCAATCAGAGGAGGTTAAAAAGGATTAGGAAGAGAGTTTGGATAAGCAATTCACAAAGAAACTGGAGGATATACATATGTCTCCCAAATATGCAACAAAATCTAGATTAGGATTTTTGCTTGGAAATTTTTATATAGATATTTTTATACCCCAAGCAGACTCCACAAAGTTTTTCCTCAGGTAGACAGCAAATGTTGGGATGTGTGATGGGAAAGAAAGAGGTACTTGCCAACATATTTTCTGGGAGTGCGATGGGTTTGCGGACTTTAAGGATTCCCTGTGGGATGCACTGTAAGAGTTGCTGGGTGGGCGGATTGGTGTGATGAGGGAAATGATTCTTCAGAGATATGATACAGAATCAGAATTGCCTAGATATGGTAAGGCCTTGCTGTGTCTAATTATGGTGGCTGCCAAAAAAGCAGTTACTAGAAAATGGAAATCAAAATCTAAGCCAACTATATTAGAAGTAGTGAATATAGAAACAGATATATAAATAACTAGAATTGAGATCTTTAGAAAAGGATAAGAGCAAACTACATAGGAAAAAATGGGAATTGTGGGAACAATTCATATAGGGGCTTAATGAGGTTTAAAAGAAGCCAGGACTTAAATGAGCTATGTAATGTTTGACTGAAAATGATTGGGTAGATTACAAGTGATGTATATTGTTTGCAACTAGGATTGTGTCTGTGTGGTTTGTTTTCATTTATATAAATGTATGATTGCTTATGTCATAAGTGATGGTTTAATAAAAATGTTTCTTGTTTAAAAAAAGGAGCAGGAACTAAATAATTTATGTAATGTTGCTTACGTTATATGATATATAGCAATAAATCTGAAGTATAATGTTTGTTAATGTTAATTTTGTTAATACAGTTTGATAACTTTTGTATAAATGTAAATTTGCCTGTATCACAAGTGATAATTATAATTCAGTAAAGGTGTTTAAAAAAATAAATAAATAATTGATGCATGCAGTTTTACTTGTGGGCTGTGCTGTGTGGTGCTTGGTCTAACACTGCATATCAGTCTTTTTTTTTTTTTCAAGAAGAGACATGTTTGTTTTCATAACAATACCACCAGTAATCATTTATACAGTGCTGGGGGTAAGTGACACAAGTGTTGGTTGTACTGGCAGAGACTGACTGTTGAAAAGCTGGTACTGTGGCACGTTTATGGCTATACTGTTATTTTTACCTGCAGTGTAAAGAACAGATTATGCTGACTATTAAGGATTAGGAGAATTGTTTTTTCTCTCTCTTATCTCTTTTTGGTATTCTCTGTGTTTGTCACATTCAAATAAGATGTGTTGCATTAGCCATGTGTGTGTAAATAGATTGCTGGGTAAGTACTGTTTTTCTCTTACAGATTTTGAAACTGTAATTTATAAGTGGAAGGTGTCATACACAATGTCCCCTAAAAATAATGAACTGAATTGCTGTGGTGGTAGGATCTTATGGTTGTAGGGAAACTCTTGACATTGACCAAACAGTGTGGAAGTTTCATGAGACCTGGCTGACTTATTTTTGGAGGATCCACTTGAATGTCTGCAGCACTTCTTTGAGATACACATGGTGTGCGGCCTAGTCATCCACCATCCATGCAGACAGTTCCCCTGCCATGTCCACATGTGCTCTGTATGTCTGTCTGATAAGCCTTTATGAGTGTGAGAATGGAGGCTGACATTAATGCTGTGTGTGCAACCATACTGCACATGAATGTCATGATGGCATTGGCTCTGGCATCAACCATTCCTATGTAAAGGTGAAATTCGTCACTTATAACACGCAGTGCTCTAACCTTATCTGCCTGACTCTTAGGGTCAGTAGCCTAGGCTTGAACTATGTCACAGAACACTTGGCGCTAGGCAGTAAAAGCCTTGCAGGTTTCTGGAGCTAACTGTGACATATGTCTTCACCTGGCACTTCTGTGTGACAGCAGGTACTGCTACTTCTGAAAGGGTAAACTTTTCATCAAAGAGGAAGATGTTGAGCTATGTGGAGTCCCCCCACTGTAATAAAATACCCTTATTCTTCTGAGTGTGTTAATCAATGTCAAAGCCTAAGGAGTTATTATCCACCTCCTGTGGTGTAGAGGGCTCTACCAGTATACTTGTGAACTCTGTGCCATTGTCCTCATGCTGTGTCACGAATTTGAGAGAGTTACAGCATCACTATTGATAGCCATTCTGCTGTCAACATCAGCCTGCTGTGGTTAGGCACATGATGATGTTGGTTCTGGTGATACTCGTCTGAAGAAATATGTGAATGTGTGGTTAACATGACCTGTGACAGGTGGAATTATTTGTATTAGTAGTTAGGATAACAAAAATTACCACAAATTCTCTGTAGATGTTCTGCCACATCTGACATTGATGGTATATCTGATGACGAAACATGTAGGATGCTATGTGCATGAGTCATGCCAAATGCATTTTATCATAATGTAGTAAAATGAACTACACACTAACCTGCCATACTCCCTGACTGCAGTTGCTGAACGGGTCTAAAGGTGTAGGTGTCTACACTACCTCTACTGATGCTAGCAGAATCCTCATCTGCACCCATTTCATCACCCTTACAGGCAGAAGGTACTCCTCACTGGGTGTTAAAGACTGGAGTGAGGAAGGGCCATGTCACTGGTTCGTTTCTTGCACTATGCTAGGGAGTGGTTCCTTTCCACACAGCAGTAATCTCAGCCACTACTTGATTCCACACCTTATCTTACTGTGCCTGTTTTGGCCTCCTTTTTCCAAAAAGGTGTTTCCCATATACCCACACAGCATCCATAACAACATGCTTCTCTTCGGGATGGAAGTTGACTTTCCCCTGTGACTTGTTCTCTGCTGTTGCATCATGTTGTTACCTGCATCACATATTGTGACAAAAGTGGAAAAAGTGTCCCCTGTATCATTGTATGATACTTTCAAGAAATGTGGACTATGTATGCCACAGCATTACATATAAATGGTGATATCCATGTTGCACCAGCACTTCTGAGTTGCAATTTTCGCTTTTCTTTTCCATACTGCCTATGTTTCTACTCCTCTGCTTCAAGAGTAATATATATGCCTGCATGCGTACGCTGTGATGGTGTGGTAGTTTGTAGGGTATGTACTATGGTCTGTGTTTCATTAATTAATTAAATCAGCTGACCTTTAGTCTGCACCTGTCCATTACCCCTTGGCAGAAACCATTGTCAGCACTAATCCACTTGGCAGATGTAGACAGCAACAAAAATGGCACCTTACACATTCCTAATCATGTTCATAGGTAACTACTAGGCTAGCTGCCCTTTTGGACCATTTTACACCTAGCCAATGTCTCTCAAAAGTGAGAATCAAACCTTGTATTTTGTGTCTGTGAGGTAAACACCTTAACCATTGTCCAACTCTCCATCAAACTTTAATTAACTGTCATGCCTTACAAGTAAATATAAGCTATTCATAAAGAGATCACACTGAATAACAGGGATAACTGCCATTTCTTGACCATTAATGCTTATTCTTGCTGTTAATAAATGGTTTTAGTTCACTGACAGTTTTCATGGACTGCCACGTGTACGTTTCTATGTGCTATATATATATATATATATATATATATATATATATATATATATATATATATATATATATATATATATATATATATATATATATATATATATGTGTATATATCAATGATCAGCTTCAGTGATTTATTCAAGGAAGTAAAAATGCAATGTTTCATGTTCGTTGTAGAAAAAGTATTGCTGCTGCTATGTCAGAGTCATACCGGAAATATTTCTTATGAAATATTTGTTTGCTGCATTAATAAGCATTGCATTTCAGTCATACTACAGTGGTAGTTGTTCTGTATTAATAGCTTCATAAAATTTAACTGCTTAGTCAAAGGAAAAATTCATCTTATACTCTGAAAGTTAAAATAATTTTGTTGGAATATTATCTATCAGCTTATTGGTACTGTTTTTGATTCCACAAGTTTTCTCAAATTCAGTAATAACCAAAGGTATAGCATATCAATGAAGGAAGCTGCTGCTTGTAAATAAATGAATGAACATGAAGAAACGTGTATATCAGAATTTATTAGTATTTAAATTCAGTAATGATTGAGTAGACCAAGGCTCCACACCTAAGCAGAGGTGAGAGTGGGAGCTGTGCAGACATTGGACACATTGCATAATATTCAGTGGGATTCCATTTCTGGAAACTGCAGTGCTTTAGGCCATTCTGATTGGAAGGCCTAAAGCACTGCACTTTGCAGTAATGGAATTTAATTTCAGCATGTAGGCTTGGCCATGGAGTTGTTCTTATTTATTCACCTTGAATAACACACATAATTAATTAATTACTACAAACTGCAAGAGTCAAAAGACACAGCTAAACATTGATATTAGTATTTCATCACAGCTTAGACTGGTCACTTGAAATTGTAAAGTTAGCAGCCTTTACAGGAATGTAGCCTTCCTTCCTCACATTGACTCTATGCTGATGTTGCCATGGTAACATGAGTATCTGAATCATATCAACATATCACTACCCAAACCCAACACTCCTCCTCAGACACTGCGGTGCCCCTGAATGTATCACCTCAGGAATGTTCAGCACATGCCACAGTGTTTATGAAACAAAAGCTTTCCCAGGATGGATACCTTCACAACTTTATTACAGGTTTGTAAAGAGGAGAGACTGTAAGAGGTGCAACTACTGCCCCAAAGCCAACTCATACATTTACTCAGTAACCACAGTGAACTAATTCAGAAGATGAAGCACGTAACTGAAATTGTGATGACATAATTTAAAATGTATTAATGAAACTAACAGAAGTTGCACATAACAAATTGCTTTCAGCCATGATACACACACGAATGAGAAAGCAACTTTCTTTTTCTCCCTTTTTCATATCTCCACAGCTGAAGATGTGATAAATTATAATAGGCAGCAGCCACCAGTGAGAGTTGTGACACTTAGACATGTTCATACGTACGAAACATAAGAAAAGTCATATAAAGCCTATGCCCTTAAAAATGTTTCATTCATTAATGCAGTACCGAGTGTCTGTCTGATAGAACACAGTCAGACCATCAATCCGCAGTTAAAAAAGTAAAACCAAAGTTATACTGAACTACTGAAGTGAAGGGAACGCATTATATATAAACAAAGTCTATATCTGTAGTGGCAGGACTACCTTTCACTGAAACAATAATATAGTCACTTTTTACAGATCCAGTAATGCATAAACTAAAAAAAACAGTAATTCATATGATATAACAAGCATTAAAAAAGTACCATCCATAAGCATTTCTCAAATTACATTTATTCAAGTATAAACTGAAAAATGTGCAACATTGCTAAACAACAGTCTCTGAATAAGTAAATATGTTTAATTTCATTTTATTAAATAAATATCACTTAGAGTCCATTTCTTGTTTTTATTTTTCTCGCTCTCTTTCTTTGTTTTAATTAATTTATTTTTCTATCTCCTTTTTCTGTTACCTTTTCTGTAGGTACAGAGAGCTCTGACGTAGCTCAGCCACATGCTTCCAAGTGAGGGAATACTCACCACTTCCCTATGTCTGCTCAGGGAAGTTTTTACAGGGTGGGGGTGTGGCTTCACCCCTGTGGGGTTCCTGGTGGGTGGCAGCTTGGTAAGCTGTAAAGACCATGAGCTTCAGGGACTGGTTGAGGCAATAGTTGAGAAAGCTGTGGAGAGGCACCGCCAACCCCTACAATCTCTCTCCTTCAGTGGGTGTAAGACTCCCTGACCCAGTCAGCACTAACCATCGAGCCACTGAAGGTGTCCACTCCCACACCATTGGGGAACCCTCTCTCCTGGTCCATCATGGTGGGTGGGATAATTGAAGTCTTCCAGACAAGGGTGATGGCTGCTTGTCACACCTCCTCCCTCTCTCCTTTGTGTCTGCCTGTCTGCTATCTGTATGTCTTGTAGGCCAACAGCAGCCCACCAAAGTGTTTACAGGGGATGGTATAGTGGTTAAGGTGTTTATCTCCTAGACACAGCGTGGAAGGTTTGATTCTCACATTTGATGGGGAAATTGGCTAAACTTGAAATGGCCCAAAAACGAGGCAGCTAGCCTAGTACTTATCCATGAAATTGACTGCCTTTTATGTTTTGTGTTGTCTTTAACTCTTGCCTAACACTTTTTCTTACATTCTGTACCCTTACTCCTTTCCTAACTTACTGTTTAAAAAATATTGAAAAAGAGGGGTCGGTCCCTCACAAAAACATAGTGCCCTCCTCTCACACCTCCTCCTGCACAAGTCTCTTAATGTCTTCCTTCTGTGTCCCTTGTCTTTTCTCTCCAGTCCCCATTATTATCGTCCCCACTTTCCAACCTTATAAAAAATCCCAGATAGGGTGTTCATATATGGACACCCCTTACAGTAAATGAAAGAACCCTTAAAACAGTTAGAGTAACCTGCAGGCCAGCAGTACGCAGTTCAGCTCAATGCAGATTCTCATAGAGGTTCTCCAGAGATCCATGCAGGCTCATGCCCACAACCGCTTATCAAAAATAACTGAAAGCATTAAAGACATTACATACATAAACCTCTCTGCACACATAACTATGGTAGTTTTTAGTAATTTTATGGTGATTAATATATGCAAAACAGCTAAGGGCATTTTTGTCATATGGATAAGATTTTACATAGTCAGCACCGTTTGTTGGTATTAGCATATTTACATACATGCAAAGCATTGCTATGGGACTATGAATACCATCCAATGTATTAAGAACTTTTGTTGTAACACTGAGTGCTGGGGAACGCTGGTAAAATTAATAGTCTGAATCTGACTATTAATTTATCCAGCATTCATAAAATACCCAACATGCACTAAGTATACCAAAACACAAGACAGCATCAGGATAAAGAGCATTTTCCATCAATAAGCCCAAACTATGAAATACCTTTCCAACACAATGAATGCGCCATTGATAGCTCTAATCAGTTTTTCTTTGACTTGCACACTCATTTACCCCCTTGCACACTAATCTGCATTTTACTTACACTTTCTACCTTGACTGTCAAGATCCTATTGTTCTTAATGAACGTACATCTACAACCACTCATCTATAAAATCCTTAATGAATTAACACCTACAATCACTCAACTGTTTAACCCTTCATGAATGTATACCTACACCCTTAAAGAATGCACACCTACACTCACTCAGCTGTGTAACCCTTAATGAATGTACACCTACAAGCACTTAGCTGTACAACCCTTAATGAATGTACACCTGCAACCATTTGGCTGTATAGCCCTTAATGAATGTTCACCTAAACCCACTTGGCTATGTAACTTTTAATAAATGTACCCCTACAACCACTCATCTGTGCAACCCTTCATGATTCCACATCTACAACTACTCAGCTGAATAAACCTTAAAAATGCACACCTACACCATTAATGAATATACACCTATAACCATTCAGCTGTGTAAACTTTAATGAAGATACACCCACAGCCACTCAGCTGTTTAACCTTTCATGATTGTACACTTACACACTTAATGAATGGACACCTACAACCACTCAGCTATGTAAACTTTAATAAATATACACCAAACCCACTCAGCTGTTTAACCCTTCATGAATATACACCTATACCCTTAATGAATGTGCACCTACAAGCACTCATCTGTGTAAACTTTAATGAATGTACACCCAGAACCACTTGGCTGTAAAACCACTCATCTGTACAACCCTTAATGAAGACCTACACCCTTAATGAATGTACACTTACAACCACTCAGCTGTATAACCCTTAAAGAATATACATCTACAAGCACTCAGCTGTACAACCCTTAATGAATGTACACCTACAACCACTTGGCTGTATAGCTCTTAATGAATGTACACCTAAATCCACTTGACTATGTAACTTTTAATAAATATACCTCTACAACCTCTCATCTGTGCAACCCTTCATGAATCCACATCTACAACCACTCAGCTGAATAACCCTTATTAAATGCACACCTACACCATTAATGAATATACACCTATAGTCATTCAGCTGTGTAAACTTTAATGAAGATATACCCACAACCACACAGCTGTTTAACCCATCATGATTGTACACCTACACACTTAATGAATGTACAACTACAACCAATCAGCTGTTTAACCCTTCATGAATGGTCACCTACAACCACTCAGCTATGTAAACTTTAATAAATGTACACCTACAACCACTCATCCGTTTAACCCTTCATGAATGTACACCTACACCCTTAAAGAATGTGCACCTACAAGCACTCAGCTGTATAAACTTTAATGAAGGTACACCCACAACCACTTGGCTGTAAAACCACTCAGCTGTACAACCCTTCATGAATGCACACCTACACCCTTAATGAATGTACACCTACAACAACTCAGCTGTATAACCCTTAATGAATGTACACCTACAACCACTCAGCTATGTAAACTTTAATAAATGTCCACCAAACCCACTCAGCTGTTTAACCCTTCATGAATATACACGTATACCCTTAATGAATGTGCACCTACAAGCACTCAACTATGTAAACTTTAATAAATGTACACCTACAACCATTCAGCTGTTTAACCCTTCATGAATGTACACCTACAAGCACTCAGCTGTGTAAACTTTAATGAAGGCACACCCACAACCACTTGGCTGTAAAACCACTCAGCTGTACAACCCTTAATAAATAAACATGTATACCCTTAATGAATACACACCTGCAATCACTCAGTTGTGTAACTCTTAATGAATGCACACCTACAAGCACTCAGCTGTACAACCCTTAATGAATGTACACCTACACCCTTAATAAATGCACACCTACAACCACTGAGCTGTACAACCTTTAATGAATGCACACGTACAACCATTCAGCTGTATAACCCTTAATGTATACCTACAACCACTTGACTATATAGCCCTTAATGAATGTACACCTAAATCTACTTGGCTATGTAACTTTTAATAAATGTACCCATACAACCACTCATCTGTGCAACCCTTCATGAACCCACATCTACAACCACTGAGCTGAATAACCCTTAATGAATGCACAACTACACCATTAATGGATATACACCTATAACCATTCAGCTGTGTAACCCTTATTAAATATACAACTACAATCACACATCTGTACAATAATGTACATCTCCAACTGCTCAGCTATACAATCCTTAATAAATGTACACCAAAAAACACTCAGCTGTATACTCCACATGGCTGACATTTAAATGTTTTGCCCTTAAGGCTTGCTCTGTCCTGTCAACAGCATTCCACTAAAAATCCGTATCTGGTACTGAAGATCTTAGGCATCATGTCGATCATATTTTTATCACACCCTGGTTAACAATTAATTATACAGCTCAGTCATTTCACTGTCTGTGGAACAGCTGTACATATATATCTATATTTGGATTCACTTCAGAAGCTCAAAATAGTGAAATCTCGAATTTCAGTATCTCGAGCCCAAGAAGTCGAATCCACAAAACAACGAAAACTAAAAACCGTGAAATTCAAAACCTCGAATACCGGAGGTTTTGAATTTTGCGGTTTTACTACACACACACATACACACACGCACACACACACACACACCATCCATCACAAAAACACACACAATCACTCTACTACATGTAAGCAGGGGGGCAAGCCCCCCTGCACCTCCCACACACCCCCACTTAAATATTCTCACTCCGAGGTCACACTACATACAAACACACACAAAACACCACCACACAAGCTACTTTCTCTGTGCACACACACATCACAGCAACAAAACACACTGACACACACCACGGCCCCTACCCAAACCCCTTAACACACACACACACACACACACACACACACACACACACACACACACACACACACACACACACACACACACACTTACCTGAATACATGACCATAGCGGAACTTTAGAAGCGCGAAATTCAAAACCTCCGGTATTCAAGGTTTTGAATTTCTTGCTTCTAAACTTTCACTATTATGTGGATTTGGCTTCTTGGGCTCGAATTACTGAAATTCGAGATTTTAATGTTTCAAGCTTCTGAACGGAACCCCTATATTTATATCTATATCTACATCTATCTGTCTATCTATCCATAAATATATATATTTTTTTTTCTTTACAAGTTATTCACACAATAGTCTGATAAAACATACCAACCAACCAAATTTTCTCCATAGTACATGTCAGGAGTTCAAACACATTTTGCAAGTGGCTGTCATAAATGTTTGGTCCAGAAATTCAATCCATAAAAAGTCTAGAGTGCAGCTGTGAGGACAAGAATATATACTAAGCATTTGGCTGCAGTACTTCTGAGTATTCCCGCACTTCATTGTACAACAACCTGAGAGTTATTACATATACTATGTATAAGGTTGCAGTACTTCTGAGTTTTCCACACTTCAATGTACAACACCCCTAGAGTTATTGTATATAGTACGTATAGAGTTGCAGTACTTCTGAGTATTCTGCACTTCAGTGTACAGCACCCTTAGAGTTATTATATATACTATGTATAAGTTTGCAGTACTTCTGAGTTTTCCGCAGTTCAGTGTACGACACCCTTGGAGTTATTATATATACTACGCATAAGTTTGTAGCACTTCTGAGTATTCTGCACATCAATGTACAACACCCTTAGAGTTATTATATATACTAAGTATAAGGTTGCTGTACTTCTGAGTATTACGTACTTCAATGTACAACACCCTTAGAGTTAATATATACTAGGTATAAGGTTGCAGTACTTCTGAGTATTATGTACTTCAATGTACAACACCCTTAGAGTTAATATATACTAGGTATAAGGTTGCAGTACTTCTGAGTATTCCACACTTCAGTGTACAACACCCCTGGAGTTATTATATATACTACGTATAAGGTTGTAGTACTTCTGAGTATTCTGCACTTCAATGTACAACACCCTTAGAGTTATTATATATACTAAGTATAAAGTTGCAGTACTTCTAAGTATTCTGCACTTCAATGTACAACACCCTTAGATTTATTATATATACTAAGTATGAGGTTGCAGTACTTCTGAGTATTCCGCACTTCAGTGACAACACCCTTAGAATTATTATATACAGTTGACATTCCATTTGAGTCCATTTTAGTACATGATTTTTTTAACAAATGTAAGCTCATGTTGGAGTGCCTAAGTGTTGGAGGGTGACTTGAGGATGACACCCAGTTTACAAATACCTGAAAACTTGGTTAACCAGAGATCCTCGTTTGTGACTGGGAGATCAGAGAAGTTGATACCGAACAGCAGAGATCCCAAGACAGATCCCTTAGAATTCCACTGGACACCGTGCTCTCTGAAGAAGCACCCATCACCCTTACTGTCTAGGTTCTGTTCTTCTGCCAATTTGCAATCCATCTAACTACATAAACTTCTATAAAGAAGGCCTTGAAAAAAGACACCTACAGGTACAACTGAATTGCTGTTGTGGTATGGTTTAGTAGTTTATCACTTGTTAATGAAAAATGTGTTCCAACCACCTTCATTAACTGCATATCAATGTACAGATTACTTGCACATTGGTTTTAGCAATGTAGATTTGATTAGTAGTGACTGTCCTAGTAGATCTAGGTTGGCCCTTGTAGAGTTGTGAATCTTATACTAGCCATATCAGTTACATTTAAATGTATTACTTGTACATTCCTGTATATCTCTGCAACATTTGTATTAGATATATATCGCACCCTTGTAGTTATTCAGGCTTTAAAAGACTATAGTTATCATGCAGTTATTCTTATCTCTATTTTTCCAAATAACCTTTACATCCAACATTGTATATTATTGTATATTATACGACTGGCCATTAATATTCAAAAATGAGCCACCTGATTAGTCAGCCCAACCAGCATGCCCATTGTAAATTGAGCATATACCATACTTAGACAAGCATTAGTCTAAAGGAAGGAGTCTGAAACTAAAACGCATGTCATTATTTAGTGACTTCATTCCTCATAAAATTTGTTGTTTTCCAACACTTATTCTCCCTTTATTTATGCTTTGTCTACATTTTTTCAAATAAAATATCAAGTGACATGTACAAGCGCAGAGAAAATACAAGGAAAATCAGGTACATTCTACAAACTAAAACATATCTGATTTACCTAGTATTTCCCCCTGTTTCTCTTGTACCTCTAAACTGTTGGGAGGTTACAGTTTTTTATTCCTTTCAAACAAAATAGCAAGAGAGATCATCCTTTCTCCATTGTTTGCTTGCTTGCTAAAGCAGTGATGTACTGTGCAAGCCTTGGAATGCAAGTGCCATACGCATGTGCAGTACATCATCAAAGGGCAGAATCTGGAAACAACTTGGAAGAACACCATGGTGCCATTATAGAAAGACATTTATTTAAGAAAAGTAATTTTTTTCTTAAATAATGTCATTGTATAATAGCAATAACCAACTCCTGGGTGTGATATATTGAAGATTTATCCACAGTTGCCTTTGTTTAAACACTCGGGCTTCTCCCCTGTGATTAAACCATACCAACCATGGGTAAGTCTTTACTATACCACACCCAGTTGTTGGTTATTGCTATAAGATTTAGCATTTACTGTGGATGTAATGTACATTATTGTCTCAGTTCTCTCTGTTTTTACATATTTTTACAACAATACTATATCAAATTAGTATTCACTGTGTATGCACAATTATTAAAATATTATTGCCTCAGTTCACACTGTTCTGAATCTCACTGCATGCTATCTCAGACTGTGTATTGATTTTGTGCACTTAGATTGTTCATAGGTTCATACATAGGTACCAGGCTATCGGCCCAAGGGCCTACGTAAGCCTAGCCAACAAGGTTCCCTGGCTTACGCCACCCAATAAAGTTATTTTCCTGTGCCACTGTCGAGCAGAGACACAGAAGTGATCCCCAGGGTGTATTTCCTATTTCCCATCCACTCATCAAGATTTTTCTTGAAGAGTGCTAATGAAGAACTTTGCTTGACATAGATGGGTAGCCTGTTCCAGAGTATGGGAAGTCTCTGGGACAGGAATCTATCCCTCCAGCATGTCCTGTTTATTGTGGTGACATGGTTTAGGTCCCTAGAGCGTTTAGTTCGGAGGGGTTGGGATTTCTTTAGGTGCAGCATGTCCAACAACTCTGGGTTTGACATAGCTTTATATGTTAAGCAGAGATCACCTCGGAGTAGGCGAGGTGATCCCTGCCTAACATATAAATGCATAGTAATTCTGCAGTCTGTTTAACTTTTATGGAACGTCTCTTTCTCTCTTTCTCTGCATTCTAAAGAAAATAGGGATTTGCTATTTAGACATATGCAATCATCAAATGCAAACTAAATAAATAAACCAATAAACCAATAAATCAGTCGCTCTGTACATGTGCATCATTTTAATTGCTGC